>NW_028270142.1:121753989-121904272 GCF_037043375.1 Chiloscyllium plagiosum | reverse complement strand
CCTTACAGTCTCCCACTCAATTTTCTTCAGGCCTCAAAACTTGTATTTTTGTGTTTTTAAAAACCAAGTTTGATATCATAAAGTTGGCATTTACTGATTTACCTGTCCTTCTCTCTTATGAATCATTGTTTTTCATATTATGCTGATGTGCTTTGATCTTTTGTCTTGGTTTTCCAATCAAAGGAAATTACAGTTAATCAATGTGAGGGAAATGGTGTTACCAGACCTAAACTGGTTCAATGGTCCACTTTCTTTCATGTTCACAGATGCTCATGGTAGATAATCATTGACTAATTCATGCAACGGGAATTATAAGGTGCATTCTCAATGCAAATATTGACATTGTTTCCGGGCTTTGTATCCAGCTTGGATTGGAGATTTGATCAAATTCTTTTACAGTAGGTATTGTGGAACCTGCAGTTAAAGGGCCAGATCTATAGTAAAGCCAGGTGATTGACTATATCATACTGTCTTGTTATCAGAGAAAATGAGTGTTATCCATTGTACTGAGCGCTGAAAAACAGACAAATAATATGAACTGTTATCCAGGTAGGAAATTTGCAAAGTGCTTCTGTTTGATCTCAAATCAGATTCCATGGTCCAAACTGCAGCTCCAGAAAGCAGTTCAAAATGTTTCTAAGTTTTTGCAATTATTAAGCTGGACTTACATCAAGTCCAGTTTTTCCATCCCGCCCAGGTGGGCCTGCAACCCCTGGAGATCCTGAAGATCCTGGTACTCCTGGTGGACCCGGTAATCCTGGTGGACCTGGTAATCCTGGCAGATTTGCCTTTCCAAAGTCAGGTCTTGGACCCCTGAATACAAAATCAGGCTAAATGAAAGAAAAAAATTGTAATTATTAAACATCCTATGTTTTTAGAAGTGAGGGCATCTTAAAAATCTACCAATGCAAATATGCCATAATTCCATAGAAAGCCCTACAGTTACCAGTCTACATATAGGAAATGGTGAACACTGAACCTGAAGAAATGTTAAAATGTCCTGACTCCAATTAGGTTTGCATCCATTCCATTTGAGTCTTTAAATTTGCCTGAAGAATTTCTTCCTCAACGCTTTAAGGGCATATGAACCTCACAGTGTTTCACTCAGAAGAATTCATTAAGGCAAGCAATTTCAACATGACTCTTGAGCAGACTTCTTCTGATGGTCAAGATAACAAAAATAGAAAGTAGGATAAATGCACAGTTTTTAAGGACTAAATTATACCAGTTTGTTGCTCATTGCTCAATGTGATATTGTTTAACAATTTTCCGGCTGAAACAAGCTAAGTGCCATGTTACATTTTTTCCAACCAACTATTGATCAAAATTTTCTTCAATCTCTACTATGTATGATGTGGGAGTATTAAAGGAGGCATGAACGTTTAAAGTTCCTTTAAACAGAGCAATTTTGATTTTCCCAATACCTTCAGGACAGCAAGGGAGAAGATTTCAGGAATAGGAACAACCTCCAGGTTTTAATCAGTATGCTAATAAAATGTTTCATTCAAGAATTAAGGGAAATTGTAATCTTTGGTTTGATTGACTTCTCAAAATCGGTGATGGGGTTCAACAAAACATTTACCCCTCACACATTGTGCACGGTAATTTCATACAATGAAGAATACACGTTAATTGTGCAGGCATTTGACATATTTCTTCAAGCAGATCAACCATTTCATTACAAATCTTTCACTGACTTTACAGATCAGCATGCAACTAATTAGTGAGATAGTACCTCATCTTTTTGGGGTCTTTTGGGCATCAGCATTTCAAATTGTATCACTAACTACAAAGTTCCCACAGAGTTAGGGAACATTTTGTCTTGTGTTGTATTTCTGTATGTGTCCATAAATCTGAATGATTGTGTAGGCCTCGCTGCATTCACAGGCAATACCTATGGCGTATTTTATTTTGCTGCATATAAGGTTTCATATCATCCGCATCTAACTGCAGTTGTCTGTGTGATTTCCTACCTGGATAACAGTTCATATTATTTGTCTGTGAATTATATTTTGCATCACAGTGTATTTCTTAAATATCTAGATGCGTGCATGTCTCTGAGTGTCTCTGTTTAAAAGGGCAATTTTAAATCCCATAAATTAGGGTTAGGGTCAAGTAAAATGACAAAATTTTAAAAATCTCAAACTGCCCCCAAACAAACCTCATTTCGAGTTTAATGGAGGTAGGAAAGAGTATGGGACCAACTAACTTCCAGGATATTTCTTAAGTCTCTATCTTTGAATTCCCTTCCCTTTACTGAATCTTAATGCTTTCACTAATTGATAACTTTTCATTCTGCGGCATGGCAACTAGCTATCCTCACATCTCGAGGAAAAAACATATATTGTTTTAGATTACCTGCAGTGTGGAAACAGGCTCTTCAGCCCAACAAGTCCACATCGACCCTTCGAAGAGAAAACCACCCCCCTATATTTACCCCTGACTAATCCACCTAACACTACGGGCAAGTTATCTTGGCCAATTCACCTAACCTGCACATCTTTGGACTATGGGAGGAAACCGGAACACCCAGGGGAAACCCACGCAGACACAGGGAGAATGTGCAAACTCCACACAGACAGTTGTCCGAGGTGGGAATTGAACCCGGTCTCTGGTGCTGTGAGGCAGCAGTGCTCACCACTGAGCCACCGAGCCGCCGCTAAAGTGTCAAAACTCATGGATTCCTTCCTGTATCATGAAGAATTCTAAATATGACAGATTAAGGTAAAATAACAGGAGCATAATTACTTTCTTCTCAGAATAAAGCTAATATTGCTTCAAAGCAGAAAAGGAACAACAAAACGTGAAGTTTACTTTCCTTCCATTGGACATTGGTTAATGTGTTTCATGTAAAAGTACAAGATATGATATCTTTCTGCAACTGGTATCTGTTTTTCTTAACTAGGATGAATTTTCAGAGAGATGGATAAAAGAGATACCGTCTCCTCAGTCTAAGCTATTTGAAATGTAATGACGGTTCTACAGCACATGCAAGAAACTAAATGAACTAGTGCTAAGGGGATTGTACCAAATAATTTGCATGCATTCTATTCTATGGATGCATGCAAAAATCATGATGCAACAAGAAAAGCTCACTGAGTCACACATTATCAATTAGAATTAATACCTCGGAATTAGGGATAATTCTCTAAGGGGAAAGAAAATGGGAAAAATGTTAGTACATTCTTAACAGTGTGAAACGTGTTTACTTCTTGAGATAAAAATGAAACAAGTTTAAGTATAGTCCTGAAGTCAGGAACAATCAGCCATTTTGTGTTGATTCTCCTATTAGAAGGCTACTTCATTGCCTCCATCCCTACTGTCTCTAATTTATCCTATTACAAAGTTTTAAAAGTAAAATTCAATACATCACCTCTACAGACAGCCTTCATTTCTGGAGATCTATTTCAGACAACACAGATGTCTTACGTGTCTTCCTTTTTTAAAATTCATTTATTGGATATAGGCAACACTAACTAAGCCAGCATTTATTGTCCATCTATAGCTACCAGGGGGCAGTTAAGAGTCAACCAGACCGCTGTGGGTCTGGGGTCAAATGTAGACCAGATCAGGTAATGATGGCAGATTTTCTTCCCCATCAAGATATAATTGAAACAGATGGGTTTTTACAGCAATCAACAGTGGTTACATGATTGCCACTAGACCAGTACCCTTTGCCCAGGTTTATTTTATTGAATTCAAATGTCAACATGTTCTATGGTGAGGTTTTAACCCATAGCATTAGTCTGAGTTTTAGGATTGCTCGTCCAGTGACAACACTAGTACATTGCTGTCTGCCTCATAAGGAAATTCAAGCTTTTGGAAAGAAAGACGGCTAGTTGAAGGTTGAAGGAATAAGAATGGTTTGGTCACATTAAAACACAAGCAAGCCTCTGCTTTGAGAATCTGATTGTTTATCTATTTATTAGGGTGTTGGAGGTGGGTGTGGTGCAATTGACATTTCAGGATCATCCCTAGTCATATTGACATTCAGTCACAAAGTGTGGTCAGGAGTTACATACAAGGGTGGTACATACAAGGAATACAGATGAACAGCAACTTGTGATCTTCACTTTTAATATTAACACCACAAATTCAGGAAATTACTTCTTCAGTTTCACAGTTATCTATTGGGTAATTAGAATCCATAGACTGCTTGGCCAGTACTACAATGTGCTTCCACATCATTCAATGGAGTAAATCTGCTTGGCATGGCTTCATATATTGGAAGTAGTTGAGAGAAACTTTACTAGACTAATACCTGGAATAAGTGGATTGCTTGAGGAAAGGCTAGAGAAGTAAGGCCTGTATCCTCTCAAATCCTCTCATACAGCAGAGAAACAAATCCTTCAGTCCAACTTGTCCGTCCTGACCAGACTTCCCAATCTGACTTAGTTCAGTTTGTCATCATTTGGCCCTTCCTATTCATTTACCCATCTAGATGCATTTTAAATGTTGTAATTGTACTCTCCTCTATCACTTCCTCTGGCAACTCATTCCATACATATACCACCCTCTTGGGGGAGAATCTAGAACTGGAAGTCATAGTTTGAAAATAAGGGGCTCCCCAGTTAAGACATGTAGATTTTTTTTTTGGTTGAATGTTTGGAAGGTACTCAAAAAACAGTGGACGCAGAGTATTTACCTCTGCCGTAAAAAATATCTAGACTGTTGATTACCAAGACGATAAAAAATTCAGGAATGTAGACTGGAGGTTAAAATCAGAGCATACTTAAAGAGCCAAATGGCCACCTCTTGGTTGTATGTTGAACCTAATTATTTGATTCTGATCATGGGCTCTGACTCTCCACACCCGCGGAGATAGCCCTTCCCACAACACTTGCTGAATTAAGGTCCTTCCCAATCAACGTTTGCTGCAATATAAATCTTCTCTAATCAGTTGAGACTCCTATCTGGAGAGGTTAGTAACACTTGGATCTTTCAGTGAGAATTCCTGAAGAGGAAATCAGAATCCTGTGTCTTATGAATTGTAACTTGAACATTTTACTGGATACAAACGATTTATCATTCCTATATCTGAACACTTGGGGTTTTATTTGTCGAAGGCTTAGTTCAATAATGGTATGTCACTCTGACTGGCATCACTGTTTCCTGAAGTGATGTGACCCTGCAATTTCACAGGGGAGAACCACTCTTTAAAGATGGAAATGAAGTATCATCTTGCATTAAATGCAGACGAGTTTTCTCATTCTTTCACCCAATTCTTCTCTTTGTCCAGGGGTTCCAAATAACAGGTCAGCCAATTAACACTAAACACTGTAGAAGTTCAACAATTATCTAGTATAAAAATCACAAAACACCAGACAGCACTCCAAATAGCACTCTGAAAGCTTGCACTTTCAAAGAAACCTGCTGGACTATAATCTGTGTGATTTTTAACTTGGTCATGGGAGACAGATTAGCAAGGTTAGATCTCATGGAATACAGGGAGAACTAGCCATTTGGATATAGAACTGGCTCAAAGGTAGAAGACAGAGGGTGGTGGTGGAAGGTTGTTTTTCAAACTGGACACCTATGACCAATGGAGTGCCACAAGGATCGGTGCTGGGTCCTCTACTTTTTGTCATTTACATAAATGTTTTGGATGCGAGTAGAAGAGGTACAGTTAGTAAGTTTGCAGATGACACCAAAATTGGAGGTGTAGTGGACAACGAAGAGGGTTACCTCAGATTACAACAAGATCTGGACCAGCTGGGCCAATGGGCTGAGAAGTGGCAGATGGAGTTCATTTCAGATAAATGCAAGGTGCTCATTTTGGGAAAGCAAATCTTAGCAGGACTTATACACTTAATGGTAAGGTCCTAGGGAGTGTTGCTGAACAAAGAGACCTTAGAGTGCAGGTTCATAGCTCCTTGAAAGTGGAGTCGCAGGTATATAGGATAGTGAAGAAGGCGTTTGGTATGCTTTCCTTTATTGGTCAGAGTATTGAGTACAGGAGTTGGGAGGTCATGTTGCAGCTGTACAGGACATTGGTTAGACCACTGTTGGAACATTGCATGCAATTCTGGTCTCCTTCCTATTGGAAAGATGTTGCAAAACTTAAAGGGTTTCAGAAAAGATTTACAAGGATGTTGGCAGGTTTGGAGGATTTGAGCTATAGGGAGAGGCTGAACAGGCTGGGGCTGTTTTCCCTGGAGCATCGGAGGCTGAGGGGTGACCTTATAGAGGTTTACAAAATTCTGAGTGGCATGGATAAGATAAATAGACAAAGTCTTTTCCCTGGGGTCGGGGAGTCCATAACTAGAGGGCATAGGTTTAAGGTGACAGGGGAAAGATATAAAACAGACCTAAGGGGCAACTTTTTCACGCAGAGGGTGGTATGTGTATGGAATGAGCTGCCACAGGAAGTGGTGGAGGCTGGTACAATTGCAATATTTAAGAGGCATTTGGATGGGTATATGAATAGAAAGGGTTTGGAGGGATATGGGCCGGGTGCTGGCAGGTGGGACTAGATTGGATTGGGATATCTGGTCGGCATGGACGGGTTGGAGCGAAGGGTCTGTTTCCATGCTGTACATCTCTATGACTCTATGAAACAAAATTAATCTGAGAGCTGCCAAAGCTGGAACAGGCTAAAACAATAGAATATTGGGTGTATAAGCTAGATGGGTATCTTCGCTGCTTGCCTTGTTCCAACACAAACTACCTTTATTTTAACCAAACATATTCTCTCCCTTTCTCTCTTGTCATACTGATGTTGATAAAGGTACTGTTCACTCATAACTTCACAAAATTGCACCTCAACAAAGTGTTCACACTTAACATGCAGGCTGGACAATGAGGAGCAGATTTTTTTGATTAGGTCTGACATGTGGGTGGAGCTTTTCCCTGCTCTCAAGATCTTCAAAAGTTCTCTGAGTTCAGCTTGAAGTTTAAGATAAAGATGAATATTCCTGCCTTCATATTCTTCGATCTCTCATAACATTTGCACCATCACTGGTCTACCCACAGCTGGTTAAACTCCTTCCCTCTGACCCTTTAGTAATGCTGGTGACAAGGGATGAATCAGCGTATTTAGCATTGAGCATTATCAAAGCACAAAAGTTGTGATATTTGGGTTCTGATGCATTCCACCAGACTGCATTTGATGTGTGTATTTTACACCCAACTCCATCTTCAAAGGTAGAAATCATAAAAAGCAATGAAGAGATGGCACAATGGATTACCACTCAACATTCCACCAGTTATTTACCTCCTCAGTGGACTAAAGGATGTTAATAGTTATAGCTTCATCTTTGATTTCCCTGCTTAGATGAGCTAATTTATTGTAGCCCAGTGATCAAACATGCAATCTTCCAAGGCTATCCAGGTCATCAGATAATGTATTTACAACTGAGAAATTAGAGACCCTTTTCTTACACTTGTACTGAGTTCCTTCTTCATGGATGCCATTCAGCAGTGGGAAAGAATTTAGACTCAGTCATGCCTGGGTTAGTTTGTCAAATTGAACTTACATTTGTCAAGATAAATCACAATGCAATTATTTTAAAGCGAGCGTGTTGGTGCAAACTATCCTTTCGAAGCATAAACTCTATCAAAAACAAATGCCTTCCTTTAATTGGAGGGGGTCTACCTTCTCAGTGGATCAACAGATTGACCCATATCGAGTCAAGAAGCTCTCAGCTTTGATTCCCAGTTTGTTTTACATTAGCTGAGTAACCTCTGAACTATGATTCCCAATGCTAACTGCTGTTCAGCAACCAAGCTGGACCCAATATGTAGATGTCAACATTAAGACCAGGCTGTGATGCTTCTTTATTTTGTTTGTATAACAGAAATACTTTCACTTATATCGCACCTTTTACAACATTTCAAAGTTCCTTACACAAACAATGTGCTTTTGAAATCTTGTCCCTGATAGTCACTGTTGTTGTAGAGGAAAGATCTGATTCAAGAAGTACCAAAGAACAACTAAGTCCTTCACAAATGTAATCCAACATAAGTCAGTGGCTTCAAGAAATGAGTAGGTTGTGCAGAGGAGAAAGTGCAAAGTATGGTGGTGGTGGAAAGGGTTGGGCAGGGAGGGGGTAGAGTTGGGAATTTAGCGTGGCATGATGGCTCAGTGGTTAGCACTGGTGCCTCACCCAGGTTAGATTCCAGCCTCGGGCAACTGTCTGTGTGAAGTTTGCACATTCCCCTAGAGTCTGTGTGGGTTTCCTCCGGGTACTCCGGTTTCCTCCCACAGTCCAAAGATGTGCAGATTAGGTGAATTGGCCATGCTAAATTGCCTGCAGTGTTCAGGGATGTGTAGGTTAGGTGCATTAGTCAGGGGTAAATATAGGATAATAGGTAGGGGAATAGGTCTGGGTGGGTGACTCTTTGGAGAATTGGTGAGGACTTGTTGGGCTGAAGGGCCTGTTTCCCCACTGTAGGGATTCTATGGTTCTATAGGAGACAGGTGGTGAAGGCAAGTAAAAAAAAGGCAGTGGGGCAAACACTTCTGTGGGCAAAAAAAAATCAATCCATCAGAATTATTGAATCATAGAACAGCAAAGGTGCAGATTCAAATGTATGGGGCAGAGGCTGGAAAATGGCATTGAGGAGTCAGGTCATTATCACGTACAGAGGATCAGCTAACTAATGGAAGACAAATAGTTGAGATGAGCAGTGCATTATCAGGATGGCAACCTGTAGCTGGTGGTTTGCAACAGGGATGAGTGCTGAGGTCACAATTATCTATGATGCATATTAATGACTTGGATGCCAACTTTGCAGATGACACAAAATAGGTGGGAAGGAAAAAGGTGAGGCTAACAGAAACAGTTTGCAGCAGGATACAGGAAGATTAAAAATAGAGGCCAAAAATAGCAGATGGAATGTAAGAGATTATGCACTTTGCCAGGTAGAATAGAGGAGCTGAATATGATTGAAATGAAGAAAGACTGTAGTAATCTACAGTACAGAAGGATTTGGGACTGCTCATGCTTGAATCACAAAAACGTCTAGCATCCAAGTTCAGTTGGTAATAGGGAAGTCAAATTGAACGTTGGCTTTTATTTCAAAGAGAATGGAGCCTAAATGTTGGGAGGTTTCGTGAAAACTATACAGGTGCTAGTCAGCCAATAGCTGGAATACTGTGGAGAGATTTGAGCCCCTTATCTGGTATTAGGGTGGTAGTACAGAGGTAGTTTACTAAGTTGACACCCAATATCGAGGGACTGTCTTATGAAGAGAGGTTGAGCATGTTGGGTTTCTATACATTGGAGTTTAGAAGAATGAGAGGTTAATTATCAGGAGGCACAGATCTAAGGTGATTGCTTGAAGGAATAGGAGAGACATATACAAAGTAGAACACAGAACAGTGCAGCACAGTACAGGCCCTTCTGCCCATGATGTTGTGCCGAGCATTTATCTTAATCTAAGATCAACCTAACCTACACCCCCCACTCAATTTACTGCTATCTATATGCTTGTCCAGCAGTCGCTTATAAATGCCCCTAATGTCTCTGAGGAGAAAGTGATGACGGCAGATGCTGGAGACCTGATGCTGGAAAGCACAGCCGGTCGGGCAGCATACGAGGAGCAGGAGAGTTGACGTTGAAGAGTCTATGCTTGAAACGTTAACTCTCCTGCTCCTTGGATGCTGCCTGACTGGCTGTGCTTTTCCAGCACCACAAGTTTTAACCCTCATGTCTCTGGCTTTACCACCGCTGGCAGTGCATGCCACACACCTACCACTCTCTGTGTAAAGAACCTACCTCTGATATCTCCCCTAAACTTTCCTCCAATCATCTTAAAATTATGACCCTTCATGACAGCCATTTCTGCCCTGGGGAAAAGTCTCTGGTTACCTACTTTGTCTAGGCCTCTCATTACCATGTACACCTCTATCAAGTCATCTCTCTTCCTTCTTCTCACCAGTGAGCCTGAGCTCACTCAAACCCTCTTCATAAGACAAGCCCGCCAATCCATGCAGCATCCTAGTAAATCTCCTCTGCACCTTGTCTAAAGTATCTACATCCGATAATGAGGCAACCAGAACTGGACACAATATTCCAATAGTGGTCTAACCAGAGTTTTATAAAACTGCAGCAAAACCTCACGGCTCTTAAACTTAATCCCCCTGTTAATGACAGCCAAAACACCATACACCTTCTTAACAGCCTTATCAACTTGGGTGGCAACTTCGAGGGATCTATGTACATGGCCCCCAAGACCCCACTGTTCCTCCACACTGCCAAGAGTCTTGTATTTAACCCTGTACTTAGCATTCAAATTTGACCTTCCAAATAAATCACTTCTCATTTATCCAGGTTGAACTCCATCTGCTACTTCTCAGCCTAGCTCTGCATCCTGTCAATGTCTTGTTGTAGCCTGCAACAGCCCTCAGTGCTGCCTACAACACCACTGACATTTGTGTCATTGGCAAATTTACTAACCCACCTTTCCACTTCTTCATCTAAGTCATTTATAAACACTACAAAGAGCAGAGGCCCGAGAACAAATCCCTGCAAGACACCACTGGTCATTGACCTCCAGGCAGAATACATTCCATGCACTACCACTCTCTATCTTCTTTTGGAAAGCCAATTCTGTACCCTGATAGCCAAATTTCCCTGTATCCCATACCTCCTAGCTTTCTGAATGAGCCTACTATGGCAAAAGTTATTGGGATGGCATGGCGGCTCCATGGTTAGCACTGTTGCCTCACAGGACCAAGGGACCCAGGTTCAATTCCAGCCTTGGGCTTTGCATATTCTCCCCGTGTCTGTGTGGGTTTCCTCCAGGTACACCGGTTTCCTCCCATAATCCAAAGATGTGCAGTTTAAGTGAATTGGCCATGCTAAATTGCCCATAGTGTTCAGGGATGTGTAGATTAGGTGCATTAGTCAGGGGTTAATGTAGAGTAATAGGGTAGGGAAATAGCTTTGGGCGTGATACTCTTCGGAGGGTCAGTATGGGCCAAAGGGCCTGTTCCTGAAATCCATATTTACCACACCATATACACCACATGCTCGACCTTCATCAACTTGTCTCATCACATCCTCAAAGAACTCAATAAGGCTTGTGAGGCATGACCTGCCTCTCACAAAGCCATGCTGACTATCTTTAATCAAACTATGTTTTTCCAAATGGTCATAAATCCTGGTTTTCAGAATTATTTCCAGTACCTTGTTTACCATAGAAGTTAGACTGACTGCCCTGTAGTTCCCAGGGATTTCTGTATTCCCTTTCTTGAACAAAGGAACAACATTTTCCTCCCTCCAATCATCTGGTACTACTGTGGATAGTGAAGATGCAAAGACCATCACCAGAGGCACAGCAATTTCATTCCCTGCTTTCTGTAGTAACCTTGGATATATCTGGTCTGGCCCTGGGGACCTATCTATCTTGATGCTTCCCAGAATTTTCAGCACATCTACCTTCTTAATATCAATCTGTTCAAGGCTATGAACCTGGTCCACGATGTTCTCACTATCAACAAGATCCCTCTCTCTATGAATACTGAAGCAAAAAACACATTTAGGGCCTCCCCTACCTCTTCAGACTCCAGACACAAGTTCCCTCCACTATCCCTGATTGGCCCTACCCTCTCTCTGATCATTCTCTTATTCTTCACGTAAATGTAGAATGCTTTTGGATTTTCCCTAATCCTTCTTGCCAAGGCTTTTTTGTGCCCCCTCCTAGCCCTCCTCAGTCCATTTTTGAGTTCTAGCTACTCTGTAATCCTCTAAAGCTGTTCCAAATCCTTGCCTCGTCAACCTTAAGTAAGCTTCCTTCTTCCTCTTGATGAGAGGCTCTTCTTCTCTTGTCATCCAAGGCTCCTTCACCTTATCATTCCTTGTCTCAGTGGGACAAAGTTATCAAACACTCACATCAAGTATTCCTTGAACAGCCTCCACATTTCTGTTGTGTATTTCCCATAGAACAATTGTTCCCAATTTATACTCCACAGCTCCTGTCTAATAGCAGTATAATTTCCCCTCCCCCAGTTAAATACCTTCCCATACCAACTGTTCCTATCACTCTCAATGGGTATGGTAAACATGAGGTAGTTGTGGTCACTGCCACCAAAATGCTCTCCCACCAAGAGATCTGAACCTGGCCGGCTCAATGCCTTGAAACAAGTCAAATATGGCCTCCCCCAAGTTGGCTTGCCTACAAATTGAGTTGGGACAAACCTGACAAAATCAGCTCCATCGAGACCGTCCGCACTAAGGAGGTTCCAATCAATATTGGGGAAGTTGAAGTCACCCATAATAACAACTGTTATATCTGTACCTTTTCAAGATCTGCTGTCCAATCTGTTCTTCCATCTCTCTGCCGCTATTGAGGGGTGTTTAGAAAACACGCACTAAAATGACTGCTCCTTCCCTGTTACTGACTCAGTAGACAAACCCTCCTCAACAACCTCCTGTTCTCCAGCTGTGATGCACTCTCTAATTAACAATGCTACTCTCCCTCCTCTTTTACCACCCTCCATGTTTTTTTTAAAAGATCTAAACCCTGGAACATCCAGCGATCATTCCTGCCTCTGTGAAATCCATGTCTCCGTTATAGCCACAACATCATAGTTCCAAGTCCTGATTCATGCTCTAAGTTCATCATTCTTATTCCTGAGACTCCTTGCATTGAAACAGACACATTTAACCCATCCCTTTGCCCTATCAACTGTGTATACTTCCTGACCGACTCTCTGCATTCCATTTCTACTCATTTATCAATGACCCATTCCTCTGATTTGTAGCTTTGGTTCCCATCCCCCTGCCAAACTAGGTTAAAACTTTCCTGAAGTGCTCTATCGAATCTCCTGCTGAGGACATTGGTGCCCCTCCAGTTTAAATGCAACTCGGCCTTCGTATACAGGTTCTACCTTCCCCAGAAGGTAACCCAATGATCTATGTATCTGAAGCCCTCCCTCCTACGCCAGCCCTTTAGCTACGTGTTTAGCTGCACTCGTTCCTTGTTCCTTGCCTCACTAGCATGTGGCACCGATTGTAATTCTGAGATTACTATTCTACTCATCCTGCTTTTTAGCTTCCAATCTAACTCCCTGAAATCATTTTTTAGACCCTCATCCCTTCTCCTAGCTGTCTCATTGGTGCCAATATGCACCATGACTTCTGACTGCTCACATGAAAAAAATCTTTATCAACCAAAAGGTGGTGACTGTGCGGAATTCACTGCACATGTTACTGGTTGAGGCAGAAAACCTTAATTTCAAAAGGAACCCAGTTATACACCTGAGGCTCCGTAACTTGCAGGCCTACACACAGCTGCTGGCAAGTGGGACTGGATGCAGCGAGTTAGCTCAGTTGGTGTAGACATGATGGGCTGAGTGGTCTTTTTCTGTGTTGTAATTTTTTGATGGTTCTACATTTAAAAAGCAATGCATTGTCTCTAAATCACCTGTTTTTAAAGCCTTAAAGATGCTGCACAAAATCATGTTCTTCCAGTGGGAGAGATTGTCTGGTAGCGGAATAATGGGAGATGGGTTGTACCTCAGAAGATATGCTACAGGGCCTTTCAGATATCCCAAAGCAAACAGATGACCAAACATCTTACCCACTTCACACGCTTGCCAACCTACCCTCCTCACCCATCTATCTACCAGGCACTCTGCCCACCTGACACATTTACCTCAACCACTCAATTTCCATACCTGCTTGCCTTAGCAATCTGATCCCCTTACCAACTTACCTACATATTTGTCCCTCTGTGTGGAGCTTTCAAAAGAAGCTTTAGGATATTTTAGCTTGAGACTGTCCATTTTAAAAATTCAGAAAATTGCCTTGTAAATAGAGGGTGCACCTTCTGCACAGTTTATCCACGTTGCTTCCTCTAAGTATTCCTAACCAAATTGGTTCTGAAGGACATTTCAACGCAACACCACTCAGGAAAATTCTAAGGAAGCTACAAGTGTATTTCTTTTGGTTGACTGGTGTCAGAAATAGGGTTTCCAGTCCGATTGGGGTGTCTAGAACAACGTGTGACTGCTGTTGCTGTTTCCCTAACTTTAGCATGTCGTTTCCATGTGTGACAAATTTAAAATATTGTGTTAATTCAAAGTAACACGTGTTTTAAAGTTAAGGAATGTGGAGAATACAAAATTACTCTGATGTGTATAAATGTATGGAATTGCTCGTGGTGATACATGTCCTCTAATGTATTACAGGAACAATGTCCAGTTAGAAAAATAAGCGGTGCCTGAATCATTCAGAAGTGTTTTGAGGACAGTTTTGGATAGGAGGCAGGATTTTAACCCACAATTGAGTGAATACTGAGGCAGGGTGGCAAGAACCCTTGGAGACCTGAGGGCAGCAAGGATTTGGCTAGCTGCTCAGATGCTACCTCTCAGTGATATACATAGTACAGAGGAGAGCCTGGGGCACTGGTACTCCCATTCACAATGACAGTCAGGTTGCTAAGGGGATTTTTCATAAATTAGCAGATTAACAAGTTGGAAGGAGGGCTCTGTTGGATAGAGGTGTAAGTGCACCAACATGTATATTGGATGAGAACCGGTACTCGTCACGACAGGTTCACACGTGAAGAATGCTTGCTTCTGTTGGACGGTACCCATAAAACAGACAGTGCCTTCAGGAATATGGGAGAAATAAATTTGTCCTTTCACTTTATTTACTGGCTGACACCTTGGAGACATTGATATGTTTTATTTTCTTGAACAGTTTCCTTTTATCTCCATCCTATTATTTCCTCAAGGGGCTGTCTCCTTGCCAGGATACATTTCATCGAGCAGTTGGACTGGGATCTTGATTTATCTTGCAGTACATCAACCAGGTCAGTCACTAGGACTAGAATAACAGCAATCACAGCCTTTACATCCTGCCCATTGATTATTTGTCACAGAGATGGAAACTCCAAAGTACAATCCAAAGCAAAGTACTTCCACCAGGGTAAGACATTGACTGAATTCTCAGTAATGACTCAATGCCTTCAGTCGGAGATTATAACTTATTTTTATATATTGTAGTCATAATAATTGTTTCATCCATATAAAAATAGAAACCTTGCAAGTGAAACTTTAATGAACTGAATCATAATAAGAACCATATCAATCAATCCTAAATATTAACAAATATCATATTCATATACAGGCACAAATCAATAATGTGAGGTTGTACCTTCTCTGAAAAGTTAAACATAACATATGATTTAACATACAAAAAGTAGATAAAAGCTGGAGTAAAAGTCAAAGAGATGAGTTTTATTGACATATATATATATAGAAAAAAAAAGCAGAAGCCTTTAAAAAAAAATTGAAAATGTGACCCATTCTATTCGTTGAAGGAAGGTGGAGAAGTGTAATTTGGCTTTACCACCCAATTTGAACATCTCAGACTGTGTAATTTCCCTCAGCCTCATCCACTCCTGGAGGTGCTGACACACATTGAGCAATGTTCTCTTTAAAGTTCTTTCTTTTGTTGTAATTATTTTCATTTACAACACATCGTCAAACATTCATTTTCTACAGAAAAAGGTAGCACAATAGACAGAATGTAGATAACCAGAGATCAAGCCTTTACTGGGTCTATGGCATGACTGACTACCTCATTCTAGAAATCACTGTACATATGTCGGCCTTGAAAGTAGCCAAGCTACTAAAGGATAAAGGCCATTGTGTTGAGTCTAAAACAGTTCCAACATTTTACAAGAATGTTTTAATGCCTCCGGTCTGTCTGAAAAAATAATTGAACACAGTTTCATAACAGACATTTTTCTAGCGGTGGAATAAAATAGAAGGGAATGTTGTAATTTTAAAAATGCATGCTCCATCTTAATATAACCCATTTTGCTTTGGTCTTGTGAATTTTTCTGAACTCCAATTCAATTTGATGAAAATTAAAACAAAAATCTCTCTGTGATTATAAGATGGGGGAAATGGGCAAGTGAAAAAGATAAAATCAATAGAAATATACAAATAAACTCAAAGAGTGTTAAGATGTAGACACACACAAAGAGCAGAACGATAGGCATGGAACAGGATGAGAGAGATCAACAAATTTAGGAAATAATGATGCAAAGGGGAAAAAATTTGCAGTCACAGGAAAGAGTTGAAGCAAAAATGTTCAACTTGAATAGACATGAGAGAATAAAGTCTAAAGGGCAATAAGTGATACAGGAAGGGGAAAATAGCAACAAGAGGGAGTAGAGGGGACCCAGAGGTGGAGCAGAGGTACAATGAATAAGACAGACTAATAACTTTACCGTAAAACAAGACTTATGATTGCGACAGGTCTTTGTTCAGTTTTTACCTGCTGTATAGATAACTCTGTGCAGGCCTCTCGATGCGCACGTTGTGGATCACAGTGAATCAGCATCCACTGCAGCTCAAACTAAATGAAAGAAAGAATGGTTAAAATTAAACAAAAAACAAAAAGCACTCCAAGTGTTAACTACTCCATTGTGGAAGATAAAATGCCACTTTTTTGTTTGTGCTTCACATACATGGTCATACTCATTCCTACCAGTTCAGCAGTATCATTCATAGATTCCCTATGGTGTGGAAGCAGGCCATTTGGCCCATCAAATCTACACCGATAATCCAAAGAGCAACCTACCCAGACTCACCTCCTACCCTATGTCTGTGACCCTGCATTTCCCACAACCAATCCAGCTAACCTGTGCAACCTTGGACTGTGCGAGGAAACCCACACAGACACAGAGAGAATGTGCAAACTCCACAAAGACAGTCACGTAAAGGTGGAACTGAACCCAGGTCGCTGGCACTGTGAGGCAGCAGTACTAACCACTGAGCCACCATGCAGCCAACATCAGGGACAGCTGCGCAATATTTTTAGATATTTGGAATAAGTTTGCCAACCCAAACAATCTACTTTAAAAAGGGTTTTCAACAAAGGGCTTCGCTATCGTCAAAACAATAAAGAACAGGACAAAGAGATTTGAAACAAAAACAGAGATCGTTGGTGAAACTTAGCAGGTCTGGCAGCATCGTAGGAAGTTAATGTTTCAAGTCTGGTGAGTCTTCATCAGAACTCAATCTGGTGACTCAATCTGATGAAGTCTGCTTTCTTCCCACAGATGCTGCCAGATCTGCTAAGTTTTGTTAGCAATTTCATTTTTGTTCTAGTAGAAACATTTTTACTTTCAGTAATCTAATAGAACAAATTTGTCAAAGTCAAAGTTGTCAAAGCACCAATTCCAAGTGTCAAATCTATGTCACTAGTTTATCATTAACTCTGTTACCTTTCGCAGCAATGTACAATGACATTTTGAAGAGCAGACCCAACTAGTCAGTTTTCTTTGGATGACTAACTGATAAACATTGGAAAACATCTATTGTATATATGAACCATCAAATGAGCAAAGGCACATTCTTTACAAAAGACTGGTCCAATTAAAAATAATAGTGATTTTTCATTTTTATTTTCATTTTTAAAACAGTCAAAATTGGGAAGCACTACACACATCCATCTTTACATTAAAAAGTGGAGCTGTGACTAACTCATAGATAGGGAGAAACTGCTCTTGTTGATAAAGGACCAAGAACAAGATGGAACAGATTGAAGGGAATTGGCAAGAGAAACAGAGTTGACACAACAAAAATCTCCTTGCTGCAACATGTGCTTGGGATCTGGAATACATTGCCTCAGAGTATGGTAGAGACAGGTTCAAATGAGACACTCAAAAAGGGAACTGCATTATTCTCTCAAAAGAAAAAAACTGAGGAGAAGGTAGGGAAATGATGGCCCTATGGCCCAAAAACCATTTGGCAAACATGCACGGTGTATCTAGATGTTTAAAAGATGTGTGGAACATGACTTGGGGATGTGGCAATGTAGTAGTAATATCACTAGACCAGTCATCCAGAATCCCAGGTTAATTTTCTGGAAGATGTTCAACTCCGACCCTGACAGAGAGTGATATCTGAAATCAGTAAAAGTCTGGAATAGTGTCCATGCAGCCATTGTCAATAGTTCTTAAAAAAAAAACTCCATCTGATTCACTAATGACCTTCATGTTCTTACTTAGTCTGACCAAACCTATCTGCAGACCCACAACAAAGTGGTTGATTTGTAGCTGCCCACTGGCCAATAGAGGATGGGCTAGAAATGCTGTCCTAGCCAGCAAGACAACTCCCATGAATAAATAATAAAATAGAACTGCAAGCAGCTGCCCGTTACATAACGGATCAGGAATGCTGACATTTCAGCCAACTGCTCATGGGAAAGCATACGTGAAATATAGGAATGAGAAAACACCATCAGCTTCTATTACAATTGAATTTCATGCAAGAAAGGCACAGACCCTGAAAGTCCATACACCAGCTGGTGGGAATTCCATTCTATGAGGTTTGCAGAGTGGCTGTGCTGCAAGCAGATGGATATGCATGGTGGAGTAATTCACCTCTATCCACCACATAACGTATTAGGGACTGTCACTGCCTGCCCCTGCCTAAAAGCTGCACTTGAATGCCATCTAATGAAGAATTCATGACCACCTTTCTGGGCTTATTGACACTTTTTAAAACTTTACAGCTAGACCAGCACTTAATTACATTTGGGAAGGAGGTGGGGAGTTGCCTTTTAGAACCACATTCTCACAGCCCACTTGGTCTGGAGGTGTACCCACACTGCTGTGAGGTTGAGAGTTGCAGAACCTTGAGCCAGTGGATAATGAAGCAATGGTACACATCTGGCAATGGAAACTTGGAACCAAATCCAGCTCCACGACAAAGCTGCCTTGATCCTATGGGGCAGGTGCAGAATGAATGCAGGGTCAGCTAGTTCAATATAGAAACCTGTAAGCATGGATTTAATAGTGAGGGATGATAATTTTCCCATTTGGCTTGGGATAAGCTAGCAAATACAATCCTGGCCAGACAAAAAAAAGGGAAGCGTCCTAGTGGGTTTTTTTACTGGGAGATCATGTAATTAGAAGCTAATTAAGCTGTCAGTTGCAATTAGATGTTCTGAGCCTAGGCTCTGCTAACATGTTCCTAAACTCTATGTGACATGGATATTCTATGAGACCTCAATTTTGGATTAAAGGCAGGTTTTTACCAATGAAGGTTTCTCAGTACCTGCAATTTTATTTTAGATTCAGTCAAAACAAATGAAATAGAAAGATCAACTCACCACCACGGACACTTTGTGGTTTGCATCCAGACGGCCTATCAGAGTATTCCCTTCTACATTGACGTTACCTTTTGGCTTAATAGGCTGAGAGGCTACACGATGACAGTCCACGAATAGGCTGACAGTGTCCCTCTCCACACCCACCAGGATCTTATGCCAGTCAGTATCAAAGATCTGGGAAACCCCTCGGAAAATGACTGACTGCAGATTGCTGTCCAAGCCGACTAAATAGAACTCCAAGGACTGGGTGTTGCCATTCAGCCTCAGGCCTACTTGCTTGTAGCCATTTTCATCCACAATCTGCCACAAGTTCCACACTTTATGAACCGTGTTTTTTACCATCCGGAAGGTGGTAACAAAGGAATACTCTTCGGGCAGCCCTCGTGGGTAGATTATTCTGGAAGAAATTAAATGTCCACTTTATATTAGAGAGAGTAAAATTAATTAATCCTTACAAAATGCATACTCATGCAATTAACATGGTCAAGGATTTCCTTTCTTTCCCTCCAGTTTAGTTGTCTTTCATTATTCACTATATCACGCTGACATACATTATAGTATTTATCAGAGTCTTTCTCTGTGTGGTTGTAGACACACTAGTTAGATTCTTGGGTGGCTATGCATCAGTGCAATGTCTATGAATATGCACTTCTACTAGAGATATCAAAGCAATGACTGATAATGAGAACCCCTTCCGTTTCTCCCCCCATTCAAGCTGAGGACTTTCATACCTTGTTGGAATTTCAAAATTGGCCTCTCTGTCAAGTCTGAAGGCAATCTGAAGTGGTGTTGAACCTTCCACTCTTTTGACACCCCGTAGGGGAATGGTATCCAATTGGAATTGAGTAATGAGGTCAAATCCTGGGAATTAAAAAAATAACAGACAGATTTTTTGATTGTGTCTCTCCAAAATCAGTCTGCCAATAGGTGAGTTGTAGAACACATAAAAATAATGTTTCGCATTACAATGACATACTATCTATTGCTAATAAATGTGACTCATAATAAATGAAAACTTTGAGAGATGATGGTTACAGAACTGCCTGCAATCAAAAATCACTGGTAAGTCCCATGATTTGCAACCTTTTTAAAAGCTCTTTATACACAAAGGAAATCTAAATGACAAGTAAAATTGTAAATTACAAGACTCTTAAGTTTTATATTGGTCACTTATTGTCCTTCAATATAGGCCAAAACATTCCTCCAAGCTTGTCACTTTCCCATAATATTTGGCATCAACACTTGTTCTGGGGTCAGCTTCAGTGAAGTATTTGTGGCAGCATGTTCAAATCAATTAAAATGAGACAAGGAGAGGAGAAAGATCAATGACAGTTGTCGTCCCCACAACTGCAGCAATGGAGTGAACCATGGGGTCCCACAGCAGCAGATATTGAGGTGTTCATATTTTATGTATTTGTACCTCTTTGGTTTTTATGTTCTCAGTATATTATCAGAGTTCATAGCCTTGATTAATACAAATGTTCATCTTTAGATATGATTAAACAGTCTGCTGCACTTGCTGTTAGATGTATTTCCATGCCTCGTCTCTTTTAAAGTCTGAAAACTTGCCTGGCAAATCATCTTGTCCAATCCTAATATTAGGACACACAGTGTTGTCATCCAGACCATTGTAGTTGAGTCTGTCTTCCACTGCTGAATAGAAGAAAACATAATCAGAGTGGTGGAGTGTACATTTAATTTAACAACACAATAAGGAATTTAAATTCATTATAATTGGGCAGATATGAACGAAACTGATACAGGTTTAAGTTCTGTTACCCCCACTTGATGATCTAATCCAGGTTAGTATTTCACTGTAGTTCAGAAGGCATTCTGCACTGTCAGAGATCCCATCTTTAGACTGAGGCATTAAATGAAACCCAACCCTAAATTTAATGTGCTTACACTCTCAGATAGATGTTAAACATCTTGGAGCACTATTGAAAGAAAAGATTTCTCCTGGTTGCGAAGGGTACTGAATAAAGGCAAACTCACTGCATTTTTACTAAAATCATTTTAATCAAAGGTGGAAGTTTAGGGCATAACATATCCTTTGTTTCCAATTATTGGTCAGGAGAAAGCCTTGTTGAGTAGGTAATTCAATGAAGATTCTCAATTGGGTTAAGACACCAAATCAAATAATAACCAATGGTTTTTACAAATGTGTTAATCCAAAAGTACTAGATAACAGGCCACAGAGAGTACAAAGAGGTGAGTGATGGAGTTCCATTCACGGAATGTCCTGGGAAAGCCCAAGGTGCAGCACCCTCAACATGGGTGCAGATACTCCGTGATTAAATCATGAGCTTGGAGCAAGAGAAGGGCTACCTAACAGATGGCATGGTAGCTCAGTGGTTAGTACTGCTGCCTCACAGCACCAGGGTTCAATTCCAGCCTCAGGCAACTGTCTGTGTGGAGTTTGCACATTCTCCCCGTGTCTGCGTGGGTTTCCTCTGGGTGCTCCGGTTTCCTCCCACAATCCAAAGATGTGCAGGTTAAGTGAATTTGGCCATGCTAAATTGCCCGTAGTGTTCAGGGATGTGTGGGTTAGGTACATTAGTCAGGGGTAAATATAGAGTAATAGGATAGGGGATTGGCTCTGGGTGGGTTACTCTCCGGACGGTCAGTGTGGACTTGTTGGGCCAAATAGCCTGTTTCCACATTGTAGGGATTCTAAAAAAAACATGTTTTGGTAGCATCTATCGCACAGTACTTTCTATAAATGCACATCAATAATAATTTCTAAACTACGATTTTATTTTAGAAGCCGTATAGCAGTGAGCACATGCTTATAAGCCACTAGAAATTATGGAATTGTAATCTGGAAATATTTGTACATTTTCCATAAACTTCGCTAGAAGACATTCTATTGTGCTCTTACACTGATTTCAGATCAGACAGGTAGTTTATCCTTAAGAAAGTTACGTGACATCAGAACATGAGATGATCTGATTCAGTCACTCTCTCAGCATAATGGAATCAGCTTACTGTGTTCTGTCAGTTGTGTGTGTGCACTGTATGGTAACATAGAATGCCCACAGTGAAGCAAGAGGGCATTCGGCCCATCGGGTTTGCACCAACCCTCTGAATACCATTCCACCCTACCTCCATAACCCGTGCAATTACCTTGGCTAACCCACCTAGCTTGCACCTCCCTGGACAATATAGGGCAATTAAGCATGGCCAATCCATCTAACCCTGCACATCTTTGGACTGTGGGAGGAAACCAGACTACACAAAGGAAACCAACGCAGACATAAGGAAGAACATACAACCTCCACCCACCAAGTCACCCAAAGACTGTAATTGAACCCAGTGCTGTGAGGCAGCAGTATTGATCATTGACCCGCAGTGCCTGCATCGGCAAGAACAAAACCTAGGCCATGTATTATAGCAATGTAAATGGAGATAGTCTAGTTAATAAACTTCAAGACAGCTCTCGCAGCAAAAACCCAATCTTTGTGGTATATATTATGTGAGCTAACACATCTAGCAGCACATAAACAGCATTATAATGGCAGTGGTTTAAGACCCAAAAAAAGCCCACATCAGGCATCACCAAATGCAAAATCACATGATTAATTGAGAATTAAATGTCATCTGCCTCATACTTGGCAAACATAATCTCAGCCTCAGCAGTACGGAATGGGTGGACGCAGAGGAATTTGAGATATTCTTTTCTGTCATTTGTGAAGATAACATTTATATGTCTTTTTTCCTCTTATCCTCATTATTTAGTACATATATTGTCATGCTACTCCAGGAATCCTGAGTGCACTGCAAGCTAGCCTTTTCAGGCCTGGTTTTTAATTGCTTTCATGTATTCTTTTTAAAAATGGTTTATGTCATAATTAAACAATGTGCTAAATTTATTAATTTAAAAAGTCTTTCCAGAATCACAGAGGTCTAATGCATTCTTATTTAATAACATTATACTTACAACACAATACTGGAGACCAAAAGAATGTTGGTAAAATTGCCAAGGTGAAAATATACAGCATCACCAAGAATCCCTCCTCTTTATTTCTGGTGTGAGGCAAAATTAAAAATAATAAAGTCAATGTTTAGAAATTATATACAAATGATGTTTCACCCAAATAGAGAAAAGAATGGCATTAGACAAGAAATATTTTTTGTCATATACAACTTGATAATTAATTATTATAGGAGTTGATTGCAAGGAAAAGATTTCAGACGGTAACTATTTTTCAGAAAGCTAAAAGAAAACAATGGGAACCATGTTGTTATGGACAAACTGTTTGAGTTTCATTTGTACCAGAAATGAACAGAACACATTTGTCAAATACTTTCTCAGGAAGGAATGCCAGATTAATACTATTGATATCAACAATTCTATTTTATAAAAATGAAACTTTGTATGAATCATTAAGATCATAATTTATAATACAGCAAGGGACTCCATTTTTTTCTTTCCATTTCTGTTATCCCTTGTTAGAACATGGGGAATTGTTGAATGGAACAGTGTAGAACTTTTAAGCTTCAGTTTCCAAATGGCACAAGCACAGCGATCAACTATTTTTATGTGAGAGAGGAGTTGGTGGCAAACTACACAAGAAATAAATCTTAAAATGATCACCATTGAGTCTTTATCTCAAAAGCATCTTTGAAAGCAATATATTTGTCTTGCTCTCTCCCACTGGTACAATGAAAGCAGAAAGAAGGGAGTTTGTTTATCACCGCTGGAAGGTAGATATTTTAAAAAGTCACAGTTGCCTTAATTAAGTTTTTATATTCCCTGCTGCATAGCTATGCTCAACATCTGTTCATTATAATCAAAAGAACCGAATTTGTTTTATGAAACTATTAAGCATGGTACACAGTGCCAAAAAGTGGGTTATTCATTAATGGCTTTGCTCTCCTTTGTGAGGTTGTTAAGTCTCCTCAACTGAATGATAATTCTGTATCTTACTGCTGCCATCTATTGTCCTGGGGTCTAACTGACTCCCAGCAATTGATCATTTTTATCTGTTGGATCAATCTGATGAATCTGAACTGCGTGCACTCGAGGCCATTAACTCTTTACTGAGAATATTCTCGATCCTGCACAGACTGATTTGTTGGAGGAGCTGGGAGAAAAACAAACAATTCTCACTTTTTGAATAACATTCTTCAAAGTTCCGAGTGTGCTGTCAGATAGTTATGATTAGATTAGATTAGATTACTTACAGTGTGGAAACAGGCCCTTCGGCCCAACAAGTCCACACCGCCCCGCTGAAGCGCAACCCACCCATACCCATACATTTATCCTTTACCTAACACAATGGGCAATTTAGCATGGCCAATTCACCTTACCTGCACATCTTTGGACTGTGGGAGGAAACCGGAGCACCCGGAGGAAACCCACGCAGACACGGGGAGAACGTGCAAACTCCACACAGTCAGTCGCCTGAGGCGGGAATTGAACCCGGGTCTCTGGCGCTGTGAGGCAGCAGTGCTAGCCACTGTGCCACCGTGCAGCCCACCAATGTTTCATCAGTTAAATGCACAGAGGCAGTCGAGTGAAATTGAGATTCAAACACATCCGATGCCCAGGTGCAGCCTTACAGCAGCAAGTTGCAGTGGGCTGGCAAGGAAATCTCCTTTAATTCCCCCATGAAGGGATATTGGTACCAGAGAGCCACAAGGTATATGGGATCTCTCTCAACACTGATCACCTGGCACTCACTTTTAACAACTGTAGAAGTCTTCAGAGAGCACCTCCATCCAACACTACCAGTGTCACTTCTTGCTTACAGTGGCAGTGCCAACTCTCCCAAAAGCACTGCTGAATAACACAGCCTTGAGCTTGCTGTTCAACATCACCACTTGTTCAGTTTGGCTGATAATAGCAATTGGAAGTAGTTCTTGGTGCTGGCCATTAATTAGGAAGACTGTGAAATGATATCCATCAGGGTTGATTCCCTCATACATGTCTGACACTCAAGAGTCTTCTATAAAGAGAAGAACCCCATCTTGATCCCTACAACTGGTTGCAGTATTCCCAAAAAACCTGACCTAGAGTGGAGTTTTAACATGGAAAACAAACAGGTTTGGGTCACGTGGAATCGGGGTTCAAGTCGGATCAATTTGTTTCCTGACTCAAGCACATCTCCAACTTGTCCATTTCAGCCTTCAGTGAATATTTCATGGTGAATGGAGCAAACCAACTACTGCAAACCCCTGGGTTCAAGTCTTAATTAAACCCAGTCTGCAGGCCAATTTATCATTTTGCTTTTCAGTTTAACAATTGCCTGCTGCATTGCTTGAACGTTAGAATGTATGATTCAAGCTCTGAGTGTGGTTACACCTACCTTCTGGATCCACCTCTCCACAATTGGTCATCTTCCTTGACAATGAGCCACAACTTATCTTTATATAGTGCCTTTATTATGATGAAACATCACAAGATGTCTCTACCTTGTCTACTCTTCTAAAAACATCACATGCCTCTGGAAATCAAAATTCTGCAGTATAAGAGTGAATGTCAAAGTGTAAACAAATCAAGACTTTCTGACTGATCAGTTTCCTGTGCTCAAGGCAAGTAGCAACCTTTCCAAGCAAGACTCTATGCACCTGAAATTTTACTTCCAAATCCAACTAGTCTTTTTGTAACTATAAAATATTAAACCTTTTAGTGAGTTATTTCTCTGGATTTCTAAATTTGTTCACAGCTCCATTACCCCTTGGCCTCACTTCATTAAGATTTGTCTTTTTCAAGTGGTGGTCTTGCATTGGATTTCATCTCCCACAAACAACTAAGTAAATAGATAATTCTTTGTCTTTTTTTAAAAAAAACTTTCTGCTGCAATTAACATATGTTGGTGAACATAATTCAGTCACCTTAATCTCATATGTACAACTGACTATCTTTAAGTTAAGTCTTTCGCAACTTTTCTTTAAAAAAAATGCCACAAACCTTAATCCCTTTTTGCCCACATTTCAACCAATTACAGAGCCATGTTAGAAAGTCTCAATTGCTGTGTGCTTTTTTCTTTGCCAATAAACTATGGGCAGAATCCTATCAAATGTTTCTGAGCATTCCTAATGGTAACATCTATAGACTCATGCCTCCATAATATGTTAACAATTTACTCAAAAAACTCAACCAGACAGCTTCCCTCAAAACATCTATACTCTGTTGTTCCAAACTCAACTGCTGAGTCAGTCCTTCTCTGATAAATCCTACATGATAACCCTATGATCAATTAACACCAGCAATTTGAGATAAATGTAAAATTGGAGGAATATGAAAGTAATCTTTCTATTTAGCTCTCAGACTCCATTGTACACAGTCAAACCATGCAAACAAAAACTTGGATACTCCTGTTCCATTTGTATCACAGAATAACACAGAAGGTAAACTCAAGTATTCATTACCTCTATGCAATTCACTATCTGCTGACTTCCACTTAATGTATAGAAACATATGTTTCTCAAAAATATGATCTTATATTGCTTCCCTTCTTCATGTCTTCCACTTGCTTGAATGTATAATGAGGTATATGACTTTGATACCAAAATGTGTTATCACTAGAGGTGTCTTTGGACCTATGGTTTATGATTGCATACCATTTTTTACGTCACTTCTGTGTCTGTCATAGACAAATTGATAAAATCAATTGTTATGGTTCATCAAGAACTCCATTTCAAGCCCCTATTTTCATTCCCAGATTGAGTGTACAGATTCAAAAGAATTCTTTGCTCCGTGAATCCAGCCTTTAAAAACGGCCACTTACAGTTCATACCTTTCATTGCAGGAGTCAGGATGGATTGAAATTCAGAATGATGCCCTGATGAGACTGCTGCCAGATTCAGAGTTGGGCCAGGGAGAAAGCTGTCTAAGGCTTCTAGCACTGGGGCCAAAAATTAATCAAAAGGCTAATCCAGTCCTCATCCCTCACATCTCCTAAAATCCCAGGCTGCTTTGGAGTAGCTGGCTCACCCATTTACTTTAAAACTTCCATTAACTGCAGAAATGGATGGGTTGGAGATGCATCTGGGTCAGGAAACAGAGTTATCAAACTTTAACCTTTGCTACAACATTGTCTTGACCTGTCTCCATTAAACTGTCAATGCATCTGTGACCATCCACCCATCCCCATGACCCCTCAATGCCTATACCACCTGATGCTCATCTACCCATGTATCGTGGACCCTCACACCCCCTACACCATTCTATACACCTCTATCCATTCTCTCTTAGGCACTCATACCTCCATGCCAACATAAAGTTCCATCCACCACCCTTTCCCCCTTCACCTACCATGCCAACTTAAGTATCATTCACCAGCATCAATATGGAAAGGAAAAAAAATTACTGAAAAAAGGTTATGTTGCAGACTGAATTCGATTGAGAAAAGTATTCTCCTTCATCAAGATCACATGTTTTGACATGCTTGGCACTTATTTGACAGCTTGAACTTTCCAAAAGGTTAATGTGCCTTTTAGGCACAATCTTATCCACTGCTAACAATCTCAAAAGGATTAGGGTGTAGGTTTGCTCGCTGAGCTGTAGGTTTGATATCCAGACGTTTCATTACCTGGCTAGGTAACATCATCAGTGGCGACCTCCAAGTGAAGCGAAGCTGTTGTCTCCTGCTTTCTATTTATATCCTTCTCCTGGATGGGGATCCTGGGGTTTGTGGTGATGTCATTTCCTGTTCGTTTTCTGAGGGGTTGAGAGATGGCATCTAGATCTATGTGCCTGTTTATGGCATTGTGCTTGGAGTGCCAGGCCTCTAGGAATTCTCTGGCATGTCTTTGCTTAGCCTGTCCCAGGATAGATGTGTTGTCCCAGTCGAAATGGTGGTTTTTTTCATCCGTGTGTAGGGCTATGAGGGAGAGGGGGTCGTGTCTTTTTGTGGCTAGCTGGTGTTCATGTATCCTGGTGGCTAACTTTCTTCCTGTTTGTCCTACGTAGTGTTTGTGGCAGTCCTTGCATGGAATTTTATAGATGACGTTGGTTTTGTCCATGAGTTGTACTAGGTCTTTTAAGTTTGTTAGTTTTTGTTTGAGAGTGTTGGTGGGTTTGTGTGCTACTAGGATTCTGAGGGGTCTCAGTAGTCTGGCTGTCATTTCTGAAACTTCTTTGATATATGGTAAGGTGGTTAGGGTTTCTGGTTGTGTTTGGGCTGCTTGTCGTGGTTTGTTCTTGAGGAATCTGTGCACTGTGTTTTTTGAGTATCTGTTCTTCTTGAATATGTTGTATAGGTGGTTCTTCTCTGATTTTTCGAAGTTCGTCTGTGCTGCAGTGTGTGGTATCAAAAGAGTGTAGTGTGGAATATAGAAATATAATTTTGTCCTATGTGCATGGGCATTAATGGTAGCTCAGAGAATTGTTATAGTAGGTGAATTGGAAAAGGATGTGACTATGAATTGGCATGAGTTAGCACAAAGCATATAAGGGCCCATAATGGTGAGATATGTGGGTATAAGGTGATATTGGGATATGAAACAACATTGGGGATGGATTTATAGGCATAGGGTGGCATATGAGGGACAATGGAGGATATGTAGAGGGAATGAGGAATCATGGGTTGACATGGATGGGGCACTGAAAGTGTGTAGAGCTGTGGGGCAGTGAAGGAAGACTAAGGTGTGAGGGTTAGTTTAGAGGGGCAGTTTTCATTTTGTTGTGTATTTTAATTTTCGGAGAGAGTGCTGGAGCAATGAGGCAGGCTTCCCGCTCAGCCCTCTTCAGAATTCAGCAGCTTCCTGCATTGTCTGGTCTGACTTCCAATCCAGCCAGCACCCCTGGGCCGAGAATGGGGAAGGTTTAAATGTCAGAATCATGGAGCTATAATCCCTCTGCAAATGTGGGGAAAAAAGGCTCTTCTCTTAGCAAGTCGAATATGTATTCTCTGGCATCATGGCACAGAAATATCAGCATCCCACTTCAGTAAAGGCATTTCTGATTTAAATGGCCATGTTCCTCTTTAAAATACATAGGGACAAAAACCTGACCTGACTGCACACCCACACCATGAAATTAGGATGTACTCTGTTCAGAGACGGTCCACGAGGATGATCCTTGGCATTGGAAGGATTGTCTTATGAGCACAACTTTATCAGGTTGGGATTCTGCTCAGTGGAGATTCAAAGAATGAGAGCTATTTTTATTGAAACTGACAGGATGTTGAAGAGGCTTGATGGATAAATGTTGAGAAGATGTTTCCCCTCATGGGACAATCTAGGATCAGAGGACATAGTCTCAGAATTAAGTGGTGGAATTTCTCTCAGAGGGTTGTCATAGAGGGCTGTGGGGACTGAATCCTTCTCTATATTTAAGGCTGAGATAGATGGATTCTTCAGCAGTTAGGAATCAAAGGTGATGGAGAAAATGTAGTAAAGTGCATATGAGGAATGATGCATCAGCCATGATCCCTCTGAACGGTACAGCGGGCCCGAGGGGTCAAATGTCCTACTCCTGTTCCTATTTCTGAAAGTCTTATAGTTCAGGTTGGGATCTTAATTTCAGACCACATCCCCCATTTTTGCCACAATGCAGATTCTCTGTTATGTTAGTATATCCACTGCCCAGACAGTAGAGGGTGGACCACAGTAACCCTGCTTTTTCAATCATATAATCCTTTTTTTGGTTTAAAATGAAATGAAATGCACAGGGTGGTAAATCATAGAATCATAGAAGCCCTACAGTGTGGAAACAGGCCATTTGGCCCAACAAGTCCACACCAACCCTCTGAAGATCCATCAGACCCTATCCCTTACCCTATTGCTCTACAATTACCCCTGACTAATGCACCGAACTTACACATCCCTGACCACTATGGACAATTTAATATGGCCAATTCACGATTGCTAACTTTCCACCACTTTTTAAAGAAAGATAAATGGCAGGTTCTGTCACACCCGTACAGGCAGAGAACTGCTTGGGAGCCACAAAAAGACTAAATAAATGTCTACCTTCTCATGGGAAGGAGCAAGCAAAATTGATGCTGAAACAGCAAATTTTTTTTCAAAAAAAGTGAAATGAACAAAGAAACAGTTCGGAATCTAACTAGATCATGAAACTAAATAACAACAGGAAAATCCGATAGACTGACATTTCTATTTTAAAGCAACAATTCCATCCAGTTTATATCGTGATCCAGTTGAAGAATGGCTTGGACTCGAGCGTCAGTGTTTATGACACAGAATCAGGCCATCCGCTTTAGTCAGCTTCTGTGTTCCCTCACCTTCCACCCGAACAAATATTCCGAATACACTATGCTGCTCTGTTCCTTATCCTCTATCCCAGTTTGCTTCATCCGCCTACATCATCTAAATTAAACCGCGACATGGTTTATGAATTGTTCTGAAATTCGTCTATAAGCAAAAACGCGTAACTTCACACTGAATATTAAAGTTGTACTGTTTGATGCAATTAAATTTTAAACGTCGGTTTATGGGGGCATTAGTTTAAAATAAATGGGAATCAAAATCGCCCCATTTCAAACACTAATTCGACGGACTGTTTCAGAATTACAACTCTGCAAGGGACACAACTCTCCCTCCTGGTTTAAATTACACAGTCTGATTATTTACAGTGTTCACCCACAGTCACACAATCCTTTGCTATTTCACACGATAAGATTACTTGATTTTATCCGGTGTCTTTTTCTTGAAAACGTACATTAGAACAATTTCCTCTCTGAATGCGTCCTGTGAAACTTGTCGAAATAAACTCGTAAACGTTTTGGTAGAATGGTAATCCTAAAGAAATTAAAGCCGACCTGAACAAAATTCCAAGCTCTGGCGCCCGTTAAACTGCTTTCAGAAAGTAGGCTTGATTTAGCGTAATTGCTGTTAAATTACGACCATATTCTTTGCGATAAAGTTTAAGAATTGATTCGGTGCTCTAGCTAACAATCGTTTGCAGTCCTTACCTTGATCCATGGAACACTCCCAAGCCCATTTTTCGTCTCAAATTAGAAACCAGGCAATTAAGTTCAAAAAGGGAGGGCAATGTGACTCATTTGAACAGTGCATAGAGGCAGAAGGACTGCAGTGTCTGAAGGACACTGAGATGAAGGTGAGCTGGAACTGCCCTTTGGAGAAGGTGGGACTTGCACCATCTCAGTTTCATTAAAAGATCTGGCTGGTTCCAACTTTTCTCAATAAACTCTCCCTCCTCTGTCCCACCATGGTGAGTACAAAGGTAGTGGAGGGAAGGTTTTAATTTGGTTCCTTTTATGGTTCATAGCCACGGCTGTAAAACAGATTCTTCATCAAACTCTACAACCCTGTTTAATGTACAGAAGAAATTTGTTTGATCAGAGATTGGTGGGTGCTAACATTTAAGTAATTAGGGGTGTACTGAGGAATATAAGTAGAAAAGCAATTAGCTTTGAATAAATTCCGATAAGTGAGACAAGCCAGACTGAATTGAAAGAAAAACATATTTATTTAGGGTCTTTCACCACCTCAGATCATCTCAAATTGCTCTCCAACTAATTAAGAATCTCTGAAGTGCAGTCACTATTGAAATGTCAGGGAAAAAACATCTAAGATTTGTCATTCTGAAGCCAGTCAGCTGTGAGGAATAGGCAGATAAATATACCTAAGGCCAAATCATTTCAACCCAGAGACCATGTGCTCCTACCAATTACCAGATGAAACCTTAAAAGTCCAGTTCAGTGGCCTGTACAGAGTGATAGAGAATCTTGGTAATGTAAATTATCTAATTGAGAATCCAGACTTGGGAATAAAGTAAAGGCTGTGTTCTATCAGGAGCACCCATTGAGGTGCAGAAGAGTGAGCAGATTTAATGAGGCTGCTTACAGCATTTATAGGATTATGTAGGGACACTTCAGGCTGCAGCATCCTAGCCCTACATGATGTGGATGTGGGAGAGGCCTTTTCTATAAGGCAACATCCATATCGGCTAGGCCCAGGAAAGTTGCCGCAGATTCAGTAGAAGATGTTCAGGGATGTGTGGGCTAGGTGCATTAGTCAGGGGAAATGTAGAGCAATAGGGTAGGGAAATGATCTGGGTGGGATACTCTTCAGAGGGTCAGTGTGGACTTGTTGGGACAAATGGCATTTGAAGCCCACCATGACAGATGGAATTAAAAGTTTAATGATGACAATGAAACTATTGTTGTTTATTAGGGAAAGACCCATCTGATTCACTATGATCCTTTTCCACACTGTTGGGATTCAATGATTCTATGAACAGCCCCAATCTTCAACCAAGCCTTTAAAGCAGCTATTGATGCCAATGCCACCAGGATAGGAGTTGCTCTTGTCCTAAAGGACAAATCTTGGATAGAGAAACCATATGGGTACTTCTCCAAAAATCTAAACAAGCACCAGAAATTGTTACTAATAGTAAGGAAGGAAACATTCAGTTTATTAATGTCCATCAAACACTTTGGGATAGATTCCAAAACGGATAGACAGAGACCACTGTCTATACAGGCCATAGGTTGTCTATTTTTGTGGAAAGGTTTACATCGAAGACTACTAGGTTACTCTATTGGAGTTTGTCTCTTCAACCATACCATCTAAAAATCACTCACAAATGTAATTGTGGATGTCTTGTCCTAAACATGGAGAGATCCAGTTTGGAGAATGAATGTGTGTGTGTGAGTGAGAAAGAAAGAATGAATCTCATTTCATTCATCATGTGATAGATCAAAAACCTGGATCAATTATGGCAGATTGAATTTATAATTACAACATGAGCATTTTAAAAGAGGACATGCAACCGCTTGTGGTGCAGTGGTAGTGTCCCTCCCCCTGAGTTGAGAGGCCCAGGTTCAGGTCCTACCTGCTCCTGAGGTGTATAATTACATTTCTCAACAGGTTGATTGGAAAAATAGGGTTTGTTTTTAAATTACAAATTATAATAGGAGCCATAAAGTGAGACCTTGTGAGACTGCCTTGCCTGCATTGAAAACATTGCTGACTGAATGGGAGCAGCTTCTCCAACTGAAATTGAAAATCACTGCATGGTATGCATTGACTTTGCTATTATCCTAGATCCTCATTCAATTCACTGCTAATTATTTCTGAACTCTCTATAAATGTTAAGAATATTTATCTTATTCAACCATACACTTATTTGTTTTATATTTCATCTTAATTATAAAACTATTTAAATTTTCTTGCTGCTACTCACCTGCCTTGCTGATCTCACCTCTGCAATCACTTTAATCTCCAGCAATTTCCCTCCTCTCCCTCACACTATACTTCTGATACTAGCATGATTTAATACCCTTGAGAACTTAACCAAAATCTCCATCTAAATGATGTAGAAAAGTTCCTATCTTAAACAATTTATTCTACTTAAACAATTTATTCTAAGCTGTACATTTTATTCTGCATATGAAAATGGTACATGACAACTACATAATCGCTTTATGACAAAAGTCACCAAGTAACAAGATACACTCAGAATGTTGCAAACTCTTTGTTGCTTAGGACTGTAGCCAATCTTTTGGACTTGAATCAGGTGAGCCCTTCACTGACTGTTGCTGACTGATTGCAGTACCCTTTTACCACACTAAAGACTGTTGCCCTTTGACTTTCATACATGACCATTTACTTGAAGTATGTGCTGGTACATGCTGAATGTGAGACATTGATATAGCACAGTATCACAAGCGATGTGTTCACCCTCTAACTGTTCAGTATTCCCCATCATCACAATCTGCCTGCCTCTTCCTCTGTGCTAAAAAGCAATGCCAGCTACAGAGCCTGGCAGGGAGAAAGTGAGGATTGCAGATACTGGAGATCAGAGTCAAGATTGTGGTGCTGGGAAAGCACAGCAGGTCAGGCAGCATCTGAGAAGCAGGAGAATCGACATTTCAGGCATAAGCCCTTTTTCACTACACTTTAGTGAAGGGAACTGCTATTCTTACCTGGTCTGGCCAACCTGTGACTCCAGACCTATAATATGGTTGACCTGAACTGTCCTCTGGATAATTAGGGATAGACAATAGATGCTGGCCTCATTTGAATGGGGAGAAAAAGGATGCTTCAGTGTGATTTGGGCAAGTTGAGTGAGTGGGCAAATATATGGTGGATGAAGTATCATTGGAGAACTGTGAAGCTGTACACTTTGTAGCAAAAACAGGATGGAAGATTATCATCTGGATGCTGATAAATTGGGTAAGTCAGAGGTGCAACAACACCTGGGCGACCCTGTACAATAGTTTCTGAAAGTAAGCACACAGATGCAATGAAGGTGGGAATCGTATGTTAGCCTTCATAGCAAGAGGATTCAAATAGAGGAGCAGCAATGGGCAAAAGTGAGGACTGCAGATGCTGGAGATTTGAGTCAAGAGTGTGTTGCTGGAAAAGCACAGCAGGTCAGGCAGCATCTGAGGAGCAGGAGAATCAACGTTTGGGGCAAAAGCCCTTCAGGAATGAGGCTGGGAGCATCAGAGGTGGAGAAATAAATGGGAGGGGGCTGGGGCTGGAGGAAAAGTAGCTGACAGTGCAATATGTGGATGGAGGTGGGGGGTAAAGGTGATAGGTCAGAGGGGAGGGAGGAACGGATAGGTGGGAAGGGAGATTGGCAGGTCGGACAGGTCATGAGGGTGGTGCTGAGCTGGAAGGTTGGAACTGGGCTAAGGTGGGAGAGGGGAAATGAGGAAACTGGTGAAGTCCACATTGATGCCATGGGGTTGGAGGGTTCCAAGGCGGAAGATGAGGAGTTCTTCCTCCAGGTGTCGGGTCATTAGGGAGTGGCAATGGAGGAGGCACAAGACCTGCATGTCCTTGGCGGAGTGGGAAAGGGGAGTTGAAGTGTTCGGCCACGGGGCACTGGGGTTGGATGGTGTGGATGTTCTGGAGATGTTCCCTGAAGCGGTCTGCAAGTAGGCGTCCTGTCTCCCCGATGTGGAGGAGACCGCATTGGGAGCAATGGATACAGTAAATGACACATGTGGAAATGCAGGTGAAACCTCGATGGATGTGGAAGGCTCCTTTGGGGTCTTGGATGGAGGTAAGGAGGGAGGTGTGGGCACAGGTTTTGCAATTCCTGCGGTGGCAGGGGAAGGTGGCGGGAGGGGAGGGTGGATTGCTGGGCGGTGTGGACCTGACGAGGCAGTCGCGGAGGGAAAGGTCTTTACAGAAAGCAGGTCGGGGTGGGGAGGGAAAGATATCTCTGGTGATGGGGTCCATTTGTAGGTGGCAGAAATGGCGGAATATGATGTGATGTATGCGGAGATGGAAGGTGAGGACTGAGGGGTTCTGTCCTTGATGCGGTTGGAGGGGTGGGGTTTGCAGCAATTAAACATGCTATTAGTGAGACTACACTTGAAGTAAAGTGAGCAGTTTTGGTCTCCTTTGCTGAGGAATGATGTTCTGATTATGGAGGGATTTCAATGTAGGTTTACCTGACCTTTTCCTGCGTGAGCAGGAGTGGCCTATGAAGAGAGTGGCCTATGATCAGTTAGGACTATATGCACAGGAGTTCAGAAGAATGAGGAAAAGATCTCATAGTAACCTATAAAATTCTAACAGGACTAGACAGGGCAAACACAGGAGGAATGTTCCCAGTGACTGGAGAGTACAGAATCGGGGATCATAGTTTAAGGATTCCAGCTCATCCATTTAGGACTGAGATGAGGAGAAATTTCTTCAGGCTGACAGTGGTGAGCCTGTGGAATTCTTTGCCACAGAAGGTGGTTGAGATCAAAACATTGAATATTATTAAGAAGGAGTGAGGTACAGTTTTTAGGGCAAAAGGGATCAAAAGGAATGTGGAGAAAGCAGGAACAGGCTACTGAGTTGGATGATCAGCCATAACCATACTGCATAGCAGGGCGCATATGAAGGGCCTTATAACCTAGTCCTGCTGCAATTTTCTATATTTCTATTTTTCTGTGTGTTAGTTGACCCAAGACAGGTATAACAATGTGGTGAGGCTGGTGGTTTCTCAATATAGTTTGCATGGACGAAACGTTGGTGGCCATGGAGTACATAGAACATAGAACAATACAGCGCAGAACAGGCCCTTTGGCCCTTGAAGTTGCGCGACCTGTGAGCTAATCAAAGCCCATCCCCTTCCACTATCCCATAATCATCCATGTGCTTATCCAAGGATTGTTTAAATCTCCCTAATGTGGCTGAGTTAACTACATTGGCAGGCAGGGCATTCTACGCCCTTACCACTCTCTGAGTAAAGAACCTGACTCTGACATCTGTCTTAAATGTATCCCCCCTCAATTTGTAGTTATGCCCCCTCGTACAAGCTGACATCATCATCCGAGGAAAAAGCCTTTCACTGTCTACCCTACGTAATCATCTGATCATCTTGTATTCTTTACCAAATCCCCTCTTACCCTTCTTCTTTCTAATGAGAACAGACCCAAGTCTCTCAGCCTTTCCTCATAAGACCTTCCCTCCAGACCAAGCAACATCCCGGTAAATCTCCTTTGCACCTTTTCCAATGCTTCCACATCCTTCCTGTAATGGGGGTGACCAGAACTGTACACAATATTCCAAAACTAGCGTTTTGTATAATTGCAATATGACATTATGGCTCCGAAACAAAATCCCTCCACCGACAAACCTAACACACCGTAAGTTTTCTTAACAGCACTATCAATCTGGGTGACAACTTTCAGGGATCTATGCACATGGACTCCAAGATCCCTCTGCATATCCACACTACCAAGAATCTTTCCATTGACCCAGTATTCTGCCTTCCTGTTATTCTTCCCAAAGTGAATCACCTCACATTTATCCGCATTGAACTCCATTTGCCACCTCTCAGCCCAAATCTGCAGTTTATCCAAGTCCCCATGCAATCTGCAACATTCTTCCACACTGTCCACTACTCACTGACTTTAGTATCATCTGCAAACTTATTAACCCATCCACCTCTGTCTGCATCTAAATCATTTATAAAAATTACAAACAGCAGTGGTCACAAAACAGATCCTTGTGGCACACCACTAGTAACTGGACTCCAGGCTGAATATTTTCCATCAACCACCACTCGCTGCCTTCTTTCAGAAAGCCAGTTCCTAATCCAAACTGCTAAATCACCCTCAATTCCATGCCTCTGCATTTTCTCCAACAGCCTACCACATGGAGCCTTATCAACCACTTTACTGAAGTCCATGTATACCACGTCAACTGGCCTACCCTCATCCACATGCTTGGTCACCTTCTCAAAAAACTCAATGAGGTTTGTGAGGCACGACCTGCCCTTGATGAATCCATGCTGACTATTTCTAAATCCTATCTCTTATAATCCTTTTCAAAACGTTTCCTACAACAGACATAAGGCTCACTGGTCCATAATTACCTGAGTCATCTCTACTGCCCTTCTTGAACTAGGGCACAACATTTGCAATCCTCCAGTCCTGTGATACTAAACCTATAAACAATGACTTCTCAAAGATCAAAGCCAACGGCTCCAACACCTCCTCTCTAGCTTCCCAGAGAATCCTCGGAAAATTCCATCCGGCCCAGGGGACTTGTCAACTTTCACTTCTTCTATAATTGATAATACCTCTTCCTTACTAACCTTGATCCTTTCTAGTCTATTTTCTATTATCTCATTCTTCTCCTCTACAATATTCTCCTGTTCCTGAATGAAAACAGATGAGAAATATTAGTTTAGCACCTCCCCAATCTCCACAGGGTCCACACACAATTTCTCACTTCTATCTTTGATTGGCCCTATTCCTACCCTAATCATCCTTTTATTCCTCACATACCGATAGAAAGTTTTAGGGTTCTCCTTTATTCTACCTGCTAAAGACTGCTCATGTCCTCTCCTTGCTATTCTTAATTCTCTCTTTAAATCCTTTCTGGTGAATCTGGACCTCTCCATTGCCTCATCTGAACCATCTTGTCTTATCGTCACATTAACCTCCTTCTTCTGCTTAACAAGAGATGCAATTTCTTTAGTAAACCATGGTTCCCTTACCTTATCATTTTTTCCCTGCCTGACAGGGACATACCTATCAAGGACATGCAACATCTGTTCCTTAAACCAGCTCCATATTTCGATGGTCCCCATTCCCTGCATTTTGCTACCCCATTCTATGCATCCTAAGTCTTGCCTAATCACATTATAAGTTCCCTTCCCCCATCTATAACTCTCGACTGTGGCATGTATCTATCCCTTTCCATTGTTAAAGTAAACGTAACCAAATTATGGTCACTCTCTCCACAGTGCTCACCTACAACTAAATCAAACACCTGGCCTGGTTCATTACCAAGCACCAGATCCAGTCTGGCCTTCCCTCTTGTCGGCCCTTCAACATACTGTGTCAGGAAACTGATCCATCTGACTTACTAGAGTTATAGCATTTCCAGTCAATGTTGGGAAGTTAATATACCCCATAATGACCGCCCTGTTCCTTTCATTCCTACCCAGAATTGTTTTGCCGATCCCTGGAACTCTGCGGAGGCCTATAAAAAAACTCCCAGCAGTGTGACCTCTTCTCTCCTGTTTCTAACCTCAGCCCATACTATCTCAGTAGACGAGTCCTCGTCAAAAGTTCTTTCAGCCAGCGTTATACTGTCTTTGATTAACAAGGCCACACCTCCCCCTCTTTTACCGCCTTGCCTGTTCTTAATGAAAGATCTAAACCCTGGAACTTGCAACATACGTACCTCACCCTGCTCTATCCATATCTCCAAAATGACCACAACATCCAAGTCCCAGGTACCTATCCATGCTGCAAGCTCATCTATCTTATTTTGGATACTTCTGGCATTGAAGTAGACACACTTCAACCCAGCTTGCTGTCTGCCAGCATATTCCTGTGACTATGAAATCTTGTCCCTGTCCTCCCTACTCTCGTCCTCCTGTGCACCGCAACTACACCTCAGGTTCCCAACCCCCTGCTGAGCTAGTTTAAACCCACCCGAACAGCACTAGCAAATTTCCCACCCAGGATATTAGTATCCCTCTGGTTCAAGTGAAGACTGTTCTATTTGTAGAGGTCCCACCTTCCCCAGAATAAGCCCCAATTATCCATGTACCTGAAGCACTCCCTCCTGCACCATCCCTGCAGCAACGTTTTCAGCTGATATCTCTCCCTATTCTTTCCCTCACTATGACTTGTTGGTCCGAAGGGCCTGTTTCCACACTGTAAATAGTCTAATCTAATCTAATCACGTGGCACGGGTAACAAACCAGAGATAACAACTCTGTTTGTTCTAACTCTCAGCTTCCACCCTAGCTCCCTGAAATCCTACCTTACATCCCTATCCCTCTTTCTACCTGTGTTGTTGGTACCTACATAGACCACGACTTGAGGCTGGTCACCCTCTTCCTTCAGGACCCCAAAGATACGATCTGAGACATCACGGACCCTGGCACCTGGGAGGTAGCACACCAGCCGTGAGTCTCATTCGTTCCCAACAAATCTTCCATCTGACCCTCTAACTCTTGAGTCCCGAATGACTAACACTCTCCTCCTTTCCCTCCTTCCCTTCTGTGCAACAGTGATAGACTCTGTGCCAGAGACTTGCACCCCACTGCATGCCACTGCTAAGATGTTCCCCCCCGCAGTATCCAAAATTAGTTTTTCAGGGGAACAATCACAGGGAATCTCTGCACTGACTGTTTCTCCCCCTTCGAACAGTTACTTCGAACAGTGTGCAGGGATGTTGTGTCGGAGCAAATAAAAATTGGACAGGGCATGCATTAGTGAGTTGCAGCTGCCACTCTGATTTATATCTTGGAAATTTTCACCCTCTTGTACCTTGGAGAAGGAAAGGAGAATTGGAAGTGACATATACATTCAGGAGCTGCTGTCTTAATAAGACGCTATTGTGTGGAAATTATGTAATTGCTACTCAATGATAAAATTCTGAAGTGACCGTTTCAGTCTTAAGTGGAAAATCAGAAAACAGTTTCCTCACATCAAGATAATTATTTCTTTTTTCACTTTCTCTTTATTTCCCCACCTCTCTTGTTCATGCCACGCCAAGGGAAAGCAGGTTCCATCCATAGTGATTGTTCTTATTACTCTTTAAATCTACCTGTAAACTCAAGGCTTAGCACAACTACAGACAGACACAAAAAGTCCTGTAATTATTTATTGCACCACTTCAGGCTGCACAGTTACAAACAAAAAGACTCTAAGAACTGATTCAATGGGACACTACCGGCAATATGACAGCACTTATTTATTCATTGGCACATACGTTGCATCACAAAGTTGCTCCTTTTACATCCTACAGCACTGAAAAATCTCTATCCTAAAGAATAGCAGTTCAAAACATTGGCAGGGTTCAGGTGGGGGGATTGGTGGAGGGTAAAGGTTGGTGGTGCTCCTCTTGGTGTAACCATGACATTTATTATTTGGATATGCCGGTGTTGGACTGGGGTGTACAAAGTTAAAACCACCTGATGAAGGGGGGGCACTCCAAAACCTAGTGCTTCCAATTAAACTTGCTGAACTATAACCTGATGTGTGATTTATGACATTTATTATTACTGTTTTATTTACTGTAGGTTCTGCAAGTTACCAGCAGGTGGAGTGCAACTGCAAACATTGCACTCAATTTGTGCACCACCCTATCATTCAAACATGAATAAACTTTACTCCTTTTAGGAAACTGGAAATGCTTTCCATTTTTATCACTTGTGAAGTGGATGGTTTGTTGGTTAGTGCTGTTGGATATTTATGAATGTTATTTATGAATGAAAAGAAAAACTGTGAACCACACGTATTATGTATTTAATAGTTAGAACATGGAACACTACAGCGCGTTCCAGGCCCTTTGGTTCTCGATGTTGTGCTGACCTATGAAACCAAACCAAAGCCCATCTATCCTACACTATTCCATTTTCCAGTTTTTAGTTCATTTTGTGTTGGTGATGTTGTAAACATCGTGAAACGTTTTTGTGTTCTGTTTTTATAGCAAAATCATTAAAGCATTCTAAAAGATTTGATTGGTTTTGCTACAAGTAATGACCAGAGGAAATCTTCATCCTGAGTTTTGTCAATTGAAGAATGATTATCTTAGAGGAATATACATGGTGGAGGAGTGACCCAGCAGTTTAATTGAACCTATTCCTCCACTTCGGTTTCGTCAATTCACGGTTTAGTCAATTCAACTGTATTTAGACAGCGATGTAATGGTAATATCAGTGGATTAGTAATCAAAAACACCAGACTTATGTTCTAGGCTCTTTGCAGATGGTGAAATTTGATTTTAACAACAATTTAGAATGAAAAGCTAGCCTAATGCTGATCATTCAACCACTCAGTTGTTGTACAAAAAAAAAACGACTTGTTTCATTAATGACCCTTTGAGAAGGAAATCTGTGAAGCTGATTAGGTCTGGCCTGGATCTGACTCTAGACATACAGCAATGTGGTTGACTCTTACTGCTCTCTGGACAATAAATGCTGGGCTAACCAGAGATTCCCACATCCAATGAATTAATAAAATACAGGGCATTTTACAATTTCAACTCTTGCTCTCTCTCTTTGAACCCATTAATAATACATGTTCCCCTGTTAATTTATAACAACTTACTTTACAAACATTTCTCCATTTGTGTATATACAAGATAGTGAACTTCACATTCTCCCAATTTTTTGTGAGACAATGTTTTTTTGAATTGAATGTTAAATAGCATAATTTAAATTCTAAGGCTATTCAAAGTTTGTGGGAAGATTTGTAGCTCGGGTGCTCGTTGCTGTGGTTCTGTTCGCCGAGCCTTAGAAGTTTTTGTTGCAAACGTTTCGTCCTCTGTCTAGGTGACATCCTCAGTGCTTGGGACCCTCCTGTGAAGCGCTTCTGTGGTGTTTGCTCCGGCATTTATAGTGGCCTGTCCCTGCTGCTTCCGGTTGTCAGTTTCAGCTGTCCGCTGTAGTGACCGGTATATTGGGTCCAGGTCTATGTGTTTGTTGATGGAGTTTGTGGATGAGTGCCAAGCTTCTAGGAATTCCCTGGCTGTTCTTTGTTTCGCTTGCCCTATAATGGTAGTGTTGTCCCAGTCAAATTCATGTTGCTTGTCGTCTGTGTGTGTGGCTACTAGGGATAGCTGGTCGTGTCGTTTCGTGGCTAGTTGATGTTCGTGGATGCGGATCGTTAGCTGTCTTCCTGTTTGTCCTATATAGTGTTTTGTGCAGTCCTTGCATGGGATTTTGTACACTACGTTAGTTTTGCTCATGCTGGGTATCGGGTCCTTCGTTTTGGTGAGTTGTTATCTGAGAGTGGCTGTTGGTTTGTGTGCTGTTATAAGTCCTAGTGGTCGCAGTAGTCTGGTTGTCATTTCAGAGATGTTCTTGATGTATGGTAGTGTGGCTAGTCCTTTGGGTTGCGGCATGTCCTCGTTCTGTTGTCTCTCCCTTAGGCATCTGTTGATGAAATTGCGAGGATATCCGTTTTTTGCGAATACCTTGTATAGGTGTTCCTCTTCCTCTTTTTGCAGTTCTGGTGTGCTGCAGTGTGTTGTGGCCCTTTTGAACAGTGTCTTGTTGCAACTTCGTTTGTGTGTATTGGGGTGGTTGCTTTCATAGTTCAGGACTTGGTCTGTGTGTGTGTCTTTCCTGTGTACCTTAGTGGTTAATTCTCCGTTTGGTGTTCTCTGTACCATCACCCTAGGAATGGGAGTTGGTTGTCCTTTTCTTCCTCTCTCGTGAATCGGATTCCTGTGAGTGTGGCGTTGATGATCCGGTGTGTATTCTCTATTTCCGTGTTTTTAATGATTACAAAGGTGTCATCAACGTATCTGACCCAGAGTTTGGGTTGAATTTGTGGTAAGACTGTTTGTTCTAACCTTTGCATTACTGCTTCTGCTATGAGTCCCGAGATCGGTGAGCCCATGGGTGTTCCATTGATTTGTTCGTATGTCTGGTTGTTGAATGTGAAGTGTGTTGTGAGGCACAAGTCCAGTAGTTTAAGTATGCCGTCTTTGTTGATGGGTTCAACGTCCTGTTGTCTGTTATGTCTGTTCAGCAGGTTGGCTATTGTTTCTCTGGCTAGGGCTTTGTCAATAGACGTGAACAGTGCCGTTACGTCGAATGAGACCATGGTTTCTTCCTTGTCTATGTGTATATTTCTGATGATGTCCAAGAATTCCTGTGTTGATTGTATAAAGTGTCTGGATCCGCTGATCAAGTGTTTCCGTTTCTGCTGTAGTTTTTTCGCCAGTTTGTTTGATGGTGTCCCTGGTAGTGATACTATGGGTCTGAGTGGGATGTCTGGTTTGTGCACTTTAGGTAGTCCATAGAATCTGGGGGTGTTGTTGCTTTCAGGTTTCATTCTTTGTACGTCAAACCTGGTTATCTATCCGTTTTTTTGTAGGTTCCTCAGTGTGTTGTTTATCCTATTGGTGAGCTGTGGGGTGGGGTCAAACTCCCTCTTTTGGTAGGTGTTGGTATCTGCAAGTAGTTGTTGTGCTTTTTGGATGTACTCTGCTTTGTCCAGGATGACCGTCATTCTGCCTTTGTCTGCTGGTATAATGATTATGTTCTTATCGTTTCTTAGTGATTTTAGTGCTTCCCTCTTCTTGGTGTTGAGATTATGTGTTTGTCTTTTCCTTGTTATCAGGGGTACGATACTTTGTCTCACTGTTTGTTGTGTCTCTTCTGTCAGTCCATTGTTCCTGAGTGTGCATTCTAGTGCTGCTAGGAAGTCTGCTGTCTTGGCGTCCCTGTGGTTGTAGTTGAGTCCCTTGGCCAGTATTGTTCTTTCCGTGTCTATGAAATAGACAATACACACCGGATCACCAACTCCACACTCACAGGAATTCGATTCACGAGAGAGGAAGAAAAGGACAACCAACTCCCATTCCTAGACGTGATGGTACAGAGAACACCAAACGGAAATTAACCACTAAGGTACACAGGAAAGCCACACACACAGACCAAGTCCTGAACTATGAAAGCAACCACCCCAATACACACAAATGAAGTTGCAACAAGACACTGTTCAAAAGGGCCACAACACACTGCAGCACACCAGAACTGCAAAAAGAGGAAGAGGAACACCTATACAAGATATTCGCAAAAAACGGATATCCTCGCAATCTCATCAACAGATGCCTAAGGGAGAGACAACAGAACGAGGACATGCCGCAACCCAAAGGACTAGCCACACTACCATACATCAAGAACATCTCTGAAATGACAACCAGACTACTGCGACCACTAGGACTTATAACAGCACACAAACCAACAGCCACTCTCAGATAACAACTCACCAAAACGAAGGACCCGATACCCAGCATGAGCAAAACTAACGTAGTGTACAAAATCCCATGCAAGGACTGCACAAAACACTATATAGGACAAACAGGAAGACAGCCAACGATCCGCATCCACGAACATCAACTAGCCACGAAACGACACGACCAGCTATCCCTAGTAGCCACACACGCAGATGGCAAGCAACATGAATTTGACTGGGACAACACTACCATTATAGGGCAAGAGAAACAAAGAACAGCCAGGGAATTCCTAGAAGCTTGGCACTCATCCACAAACTCCATCAACAAACACATAGACCTGGACCCAATATACCGGTCACTACAGCGGACAGCTGAAACTGACAACCGGAAGCGGCAGGGACAGGCCACTATAAATGCCGGAGCAAACACCACAGAAGCGCTTCACAGGAGGGTCCCAAGCACTGAGGATGTCACCTAGACAGGGGACGAAACGTTTGCAACAAAAACTTCTAAGGCTATGTTGCCTTGTTCTGGATTTTCCAACAAGAGGGAATTGCTTTCCTGACATATTTTCTGAATTCCTTTTATTATTTTTAACATCGTACATTGTCTCTGGACTTCCTCTTCACTGAGGCATTTCACCCAAGTTGACCCAATATCGATGGCAGTGAAGTCCCCTCATCTGAATGATCAGAACCATAATTTTTATTGTGGTATCACATTTAAAGTTGTTAAATAGCCTGTGCTTCACAGGAACATTATCAAACAAAGTTTGACAGGAAGCCACTTAAAGAATGTTCAGACAGATGATCAAAAGCTGGATCACAGTTTAAGTAGAATCTTAAATGAGACAAATGAGTGAAACAGGTCGAGGGATGGAATTCCAGACCTTCAGGCCTCAACAAAAAGAGGGAGGCTGCAGCAGGCAGAATTGGAGAAGCATTGACATCCCAAATGATTTTGAGGCTGGAAGAGATTCCAGAGACAGAGAGAGGTGAGGCCATGGGGAAATTTGAAAATAGGGATGAGTACTATTCGATATGGAGCCAGAAGTGTGCTGAATGGCCTCTATCTGTGCTATTTTGAAATTAGAATACTCAGTAACATGAGGTTACCAAAGGCTGAAAATAATATCTGACTTCTGAATTGTGGTTACTCTTATAGTCTAGGTAAATACAGCAGCAATGTATGCAGCAAGATCCCAGAAACAATAATGATATAAATGATTGTGTGCTGTGCTTCACTGGTCAGGATATACATGGCAGCCAGGAGTCTCTTCTGTTCTTCTTCCCCTGCCTGTGGAATTCTCTGTCTTGGTAAGTGGTTGAAATTAAAACATTGAATATTTTCAAGAAGGCTTCAGATATATTACATATACATAAGGGCAAAAGGGATCAAAGGGTACAGGGAGAAAGTGGGAACAGGGGACTGCCTGGATGATCAGCTGTGATCATACAGTCTTAGAGATCTATGGCATGGAAGCAGGCCCTTCAGCCCATCAGGTCTGCATCAATCAAAATCAAGCACTTAGCTTTTCTAATTCCATTTTCATCATATTGAATAGTGGAGCAGGTTTGAAGGGCCAAATGACCAACCCCCTGCTCCCATTTTTAATGTTTAATCAGTTAGTTCTACTCAATCCTTCACATCATTTGCAATCTAAATCTCTTCATACTGCACTGATGTGCTACTGCAATATGTGTTCAACATGAACCTCAACTTAGAGAGGCAAAAGCAGATTAACATCACAAGTTTGCTAATCTCTTCCTCCTCTGCTCTTAGGATCCATGCCTACCCAAGGAGTCTTGTCATTTTATACAATGATTGCCTGGGAAGAAATATTGACAGCAAATACCTATTCAGTTTGTTAGATTTTAACATAACTACCCAAGCAGGAGGTACAATATTAAAAAATGAGACCTAATAAATAAATATGCCTGGACAATTGGACAGACTTCCAAAAATAACATATCAATGCAAACAAATATTGCCATTGCAGCCCTTATTAAATTAAAGCAGGCCAACACATATATTAACAAAAGGAAACATCTATCTATTTCTCTTAAAGTGAAAGAGAAGGAAAATTAGAAAATCAGTGCAACAATGAAACCAGAATCAAACAATAGAAAGAAAAATAGAGAATCAAAAGGGAGACAGACAGAATAAATGAGTGAATGTATAGAAATTTCTTGAGGCGACAGACATTCATACAATACCACAGGGAAGCCTTCTCCACTGAGCTAGTGGCCTCTACATGCAGCAACAGTCAGAGGTCACACCCCGGAAAGGCAAAAGCACAGAGAGGTAACAAAATTAGCCCAAAATACAGCCTCAGTGAAGTATGCAGCAATGATTCTCAAAAAAGAAAACAAAGAACTGCAGCTCCTGGAAATCTGAAACATGAACAGAAATTGCTCAGCAGGCCCAGCAGCATATTTGGTGGCAAAGCTGAGTTAATGTTTTGGATCCGGTCGCCCTTTCTCAGAAGCGTTCTGAAGGAGGGTGACTGGACCCAAAAGGATAACTCTGTTTTGCCTCCAAAGATGCTGCCAGGCTGTGTTTTTCCAGCAATTTGTGTCAATGTGATTTCCAACTTGTCCCTGGGTAAGTTCCTCTGCCTCAGGATTGCATTATGGAGACATCCTGCCTGATTGCCCACCATTTTCCCAGCTGTCTCGCTTCCAAGTTCACCCCACAAGGGTGGAAAAATTCATTCCTACATGTCAATGATGGTAATAATAATAGTGAACGTCATTGTAGTATATTCCACTCCTACCTTTACTCCAAATATATGGTCAAAAAGTCAATGTTTTGAGCATAAGCTCTTCACCACATTCCTGATGAGGAGTTATTTCAAAACGTTGACTCTCCTGCTCCTTGAATGCTGCCTGGCTGGCTGTGCTTTTCCCACATCACACTCTTCGACGCTGATCTCCAGCATCTGCAGCATTCACTTTCTCCTAATGTATGGGGGTCTGTTAGCTTGGATGGCTGGTTTGTATCACAGAGTGATACTAACAGCATGGGTTCAAGTCCCACACTGGCTGAGATCACCATGAAGGTTCTGCCTTCTCAACCTTGCCCCTTGCCTGAGGTGTGGCGACCCTCGGGATAAACTTTCCACCAGACATTATCTCTCCCTCTATGAGGGAATGGGATTATGGTAATTTTATTTCTATGAGTCCAAACTATGTATACAATAGCAATGGGTGGGTGAATAAGTAGTTCCTTTAAATGATGCACCAGAATTTGAGATGAAAGCAGAAAGTTCTGAAGATGCACTTAGATCAGATAATAAGATTCAACAGGAGACTTGCTGTGTTGCTTCACAAAACCAATGCTGGAAAAGTGGAGAGTGATTCTGTAAGACTTGTCAAAGCAAAGAGATTAAAAAAGAACAGATAAAAGGATTGAGTTGAAAGCAACAAACAAAAGGCTAGCTACTCATACAAAGTGATCACTGAAACATAAGCATCAAGTCAATCATAGCATCTGTGCAGAGAAATGTCAAATTAATGTTTCAGACATATCACTTCATCAAAACCTGCAAAACGTTAATGAAGGCTTATGTCAGAAATGTTAGCTTCTCATTTCTTTGCATAGAAACTTCATGATTTGCTTTGTTTTCTATTTTTCTTTGAGATTTCCAACACTTCTGTATGTTATATCTTGTGTACTGGATATGTACAAAGATCATCACGGTTCCGACAAACCTTTGGTATTCTGATTCCATCTCCACCACAGCCACTCACTTTAAGGTCATGACACCCCGCCTCCACTCATTCCATTCTCTATCCATTTAAGCAATACTCCAGAGTTCATGCTTGTCAGTAACCTCAGGAGTCTGCTCTACTTTTGGATTTCCTGTTACTAAATAAAAAGCCATCTGTGAACTATCTATCTTTGCCAAATACAACATATTCCCAATCTATCTTTCAAATATGTTGCCACAGCTGACTAACCCCTGCCTTCCCTCTCTCACGATTTTCATTCCTGCACCTTTGGCTCAACATCAGTATCCTCTTCCTCCTAATCCATCTGCCATTGATGTGGAGGAGCCGGTACTGGGGTGTACAAAGTTAAAAATCACACGACACCAGGTTATAGTCCAACAGGTTTATTTGAAAGCACTAGCTTTCGGAGCGGTGCTCCTTCATCACGTGGTTGCCATTTGACGAAGGAGCAGCGCTCTGAAAGCTAGTGCTTCCAAATAAACCTGTTGAACCTGGTGTTGTGTGATTTTTAATTTTATCCATCTGCTGTATGCTTGCTTCCACATTTCTACAGCATTATATTCAACATTTATAATATAGAACATAGAACAATACAGTACAGAACAGGCCCTTCTGCCCTTGATGTTGTGCCGATCTGTGAACTATTCAGTTCATCCCCCTAAACATCCCATAATCATGCGCTTATCCAAGGATTGTTTAAATCTCCTTAGTGTGGCTGAGTTAACTACATTGGCAGGCAGGGCATTCTACGCCCTTACCACTCTCTGAGTAAAGAACCTGCCTCTGACATCTGTCTTAAATCTATCACCACTCAATTTGTAGTTATGCCCTCTTGTACAAGCTAAAGTCATCATCCTAGGAAAAAGACTTTCACTGTGGACCCTATCTAAACCTCTGATCATTTTGTAAGACTCTATCAAATCCCCTCCTTGCCTTCTTCTTTCCAATGAGAACTGACCCAAGTCTCTCAGCCTTTCCTCATAAGACCTTCCCACCAGACCAGGCAACATCCTGGTAAATCTCCTCTGCACCTTTTCTAATGCTTCCACATCCTTCCCGAAATATGGCGACCAGAACCATACACAATATTCCAAGTGTATCCACACTAGCATTTTGTATAGTTGCAGCATGATATTACAGCTCTGGAACTCAATCCCTCTACCAAAGAAACCTAACACACTGTCTGCCTTCTTAACAGCACTATCAACCTCGGTGACAACTTTCAGGGATCTATGCACATGGACTCCAAGATCCCTCTGCACATCCACACTATCAAGAATCTTTCCATTGACCCAGTACTCTGCCTTTCTGTTATACTTCCCAAAGTGAGTCACCTCACAGTTATCTGCATTGAACTCCATTTGCCATCTCTCAGCCCAATTCTGCAGTTTGTCCAAGTCCCCATGCAACCTGTAACATTCTTCCAAACTGTCCATTATTCCACCGACTTTAGTGTCATCTGCAAACTTACTAATCCATCCACCTATGCCTGTGTCTAACTCATTGATAAAAATGACAAACAGCAGTGGTCCCAAAACAGATTCTTGTGGCACACCACTAGTAACCGAACTCCAAGTTGAACATTTTCCATCAACTACCACTCGCTGCCTTCTTTCAGAAAGCCAGTTTCTAATCCAAACTGCTAAATCACCCTCAATCCCATGCTCTGCATTTTCTCTAACAGCCTACCATGTGGAACCTTATCAAAGGCTTTACTGAAGTCCATGTATACCACATCAACTGCCCTACCCTCTTCCACATGATTGGTCACCTTCTCAAAAAAAAACAATGAGGTTTGTGAGACAAGACCTGCCCTTGACAAAACTATGTTAACTATCTGAAATCAAATTTTTGCTTGCTAGATGATTATAAATCTTATCTCTTATAATCCTTTCCAAAACCTTTCCTACAACAGACATAAGGCTCACTGGTCTCTAATTACCTGGGTCATCTCTACAGCCCTTCTTGAACAAGGGCACAACAAATGTTGTGGTACTAAACCTGTAGACAATAACGACTCAAATATCAAAGCCAAAGGCTCTGCTATCTCCTCCTTAGCTTCCCAGACAATCCTCAGATAAATCCCATCCAGCCCAGGGGACTTGTCTACTTTCACTCGTTCTAGAATTGATAACACCTGTTTGTAACTATCCTCAATCATTTCTAGTCTAATATCTCATACTTCCTTCTTCTCCTCTCCAATATTTTCCTTTTCCTGAGTGAAAACTGATGAGAAATGTTTGTTTAGCATTTCTCCGATCTCCACAGGGTCTACACTCAACTTCCCCACTTCTGTCTTTGATTGGCCCTATTCCTACCCTAGTCATCCTTTTATTCTTCACATACCTATAGAAAACTTTAGGGTTCTTCTTTATTCTATTTGCTACAGACTGCTCATATCCTCTCTTTGCTCTTCTTAACTCTAAGTCCTTCCTAGCTGATCTAGAACTCTTCATCACCTAATATGTACCATATTGCCTCATCAACACGTAAGTCTCTTTCTTCTGCTTAACAAGAGATGCAATTTGTAGTAAACCACGGTTTCCTTACCTTATCGTTTCCTCCCTGCCTGACAGGGTCATACCTATCAGGAACAAGCTATATCTGTTCCTTAAACCAGCTCCACATTTCCATTGTCTGCAACCCCTGCATTTTGCTACCCCACTCTATGCATCCTAATTCTTGCCTAATCGTATTATAATTGCACTTGCCCCATCGATAACTCTTGACCTTGGCATGTACCTATCCCTTTCCATCACTAAACTAAACGTAACCAAATTATGGTCACTCTCTCCAAAGTGCTCACCTACAACTAAATCAAACACCTGGCCTGGTTCATTACCAAGCACCAGATCCAGTGTGGCCTCCCCTCTTGTCAGCCCTTTGTTATACTGTGTCAGGAAACCCTCCTGCACACATTGGACAAAAACTGATCCATCTGATGTACTAGAGTTATAGCATTTCCAGTCAATGTTGGGGAAGTTACAGTCCCCCATAATGACCACCCTGTTCTTTTCAGTCCTATTCAGAATAATTTTGCCAATCCTCTCTTCCACCTCCCTGGAAGTCTGCGGAAGCCCATATAAAACTCCAAGCAGTGAGACCTCTCGTCTTCTGTTTCTCACCTCAGCCTATACTACCTCAGTAGACGAGTCCTCGTTAAAAGTTCTTTCAGCCACTGTTATGCTATCCTTGACTAACAAGGCCACACCTCCCCCTCTTTTACTACCTTGCCTGTTCTTAATGAAAGATCTAAATCCTGGAACTTGCAACATCAATTCCTCACCTTGCTCTATCCATGTCTCTGAAATGACCACAACTTCAAAGTCTCAGGTACCTATCCATGCTGCAGGCACACCTACCTTATTTCAGATACTTATGGTGTTGAAGTAGATGCACTTCAAACCAGTTTGCTGTCTGCCAGCACATTCCTGTGACTGCGAAATCCTGTCCCTGTCCTCCCTACGCTCATCCTCCTGTGCACCACAACTATACCTCTGGTTCCCATCCCCCTGCTGGGCTAATTTAAACCCACCCGTATAGCACTAGCAAATTTCTCACCCAAGATAGTAGTACCCCTCTGGTTCAAGTGAAGACCGTCCTGTTTGTACAAGTCCCACCTTCCCCAGAATGAGCCCCAATTATCCAAGTACCTGAAACCCTCCCTCCTGCACCTTCCTTGTAGCCACGTGTCAAGTTGATATCTCTCCCTATTCCTTGCCTCGCTATCACATGGCATGTGTAACAAACTAAAGATAACGACTCTGTTTGTTCTAGCTCTCAGCTTCCACCCTAGCTCCCTGAAATCCTGCCTTACATCCCTATCCCTCTTTCTACCTGTGTTGTTGGTATCTACATAGACCACGACTTGGAGCTGGTCACCCTCTCCCTTCAGGACCCCAAAGATACGATCCAAGACATCACCGACTCTGGCGCCTAGGAGGCAGCTCACCAACCGTGAGTCTCATTCATTCTCAACAAACCTTCTATCTAACCCTCTAACTATTGAGTCCCCAATAACTAACACTCTCCTCCTTTCCCTCCTTTCCTTATGTGCAACATGGACAGGTTCTGTGCCAGAGACCTGGGCCCCACTGCATACCCCTGATAAGTCATCCCTCCCTCCAACAGTATACATGTTTTTCAGGGGAACGATCACAGTGGATCCCTCCACTGACTGTTTTATCCCCCTTCGAATAGTCACTCAGATTTAATTGTGCCTAGGAGTAACTGCTTCCCTGTAACACTTATCCACCACAGCCTCTGCCTCCCGAATGATCCGAAGTTCATCCAGCTCCCGCTCCAGTCTTGGAGGAATGAGAGTTAGGTGCACTTCCTGCAGATGTACTTGGATGGGACACTAATGACGTCCCTCACCTCAAACATCACGCAGGAAGAACATTGCTCTCCCTGCACTGCTATCCCTGCTAGTCCCCTTATCACAAAGTAAAAAAGAGGAGACGCTTACCTGATGTGTCCCTGGTCTTTAAGGTTAGAGGAGGTGGTTGGGTAGGAGGCCCTGCAAAGGTAGGTTCTCAGGATTAGAAAACACTGACTTATGTAGCTGAATGGAAATAAAAATAAGAAATCCCTCCTTTCCCAGAAACCTCTGCTCTCTGATTTCAAATTTAAAAGTTCAAATCAGTGACTCACCGCTCCCAGCAGGCCCTTGGTGCAAGCTCCCACTCTTTGAGTTGCTGCTGCCGCTGAAGAACAGAAATGGAGGAGTCCTGCGCTTGAGGTAAGTTTTTAAAGGTTTTTTTTAAAAGAAAGGTTCTGCTTGCCTTAAATAATAAGAAAGCACAAGCATCGATTTCTTCTCCCTTGGCTGCCAGCCTTACGTTGGCATTCTTTTATTCCTTGAAAACACTTTAATAGATGTGTGCCAGAAAATCTTTTGAATGACAATTGACTGTACAATTGCATTTTAAATGAGTATGCCTGCCTTGGCAACCAGGACACCATGTTTCCATGAATGATGCATCTATAGCAGTTTGTGCTGCTGATTAATCAGTTTTCTGCACTGGTTAGAATATTGAAAGGGAAGCAGTCATCTCAAACCAGCATCAATTCCATCAGAATGATATCAGTCTGGGAGCTTTCCCTGGTATTTAAGCATCGTTAGACTTTGGACCATCCAACTACACAACTGGGCAATGGCAATGCATCAGCCTCATAGCATCAGGTTGCTTATTCTGGTTCCAGTTCAGGCAGCCCTTATTCTCCCACCAGGAGCTTTTGTGGACAGAGGTCGACAGGAGTCTCTGGCTGTGAGATAGACCTTTAATGCAACCTTGTGGCAGTGGGAATCATGAAGGAAACTTATAACAGTGGGGCAAAGATGCACATTTCATTGTATGCCATGCTTCTAAGTTAGCAACACAAAGGACAGCATGAGGCAAAAGATAATGCAGAAATGTTAAATGCATATTCTTGAACAGAAAGGCAATGTGTGAAAGTCAAAGAGTATGTGTGCTTAGCAGGGCAAGTGCAAAGTCCAGTCAATAAAGGGGTACTGCCAGAATCAGTCAGGGCTGGAATACTTTACTCAGGAGGAGGGTTGGCTGTGGTCAGTCAGACAGTTGATCCTATGAAAATTCAAGGATCCACACCCTTACAGTCCATCTATGCAGTCAAGTAGAAGTGCTGATGTCACTGATCTGTTTTTCAGGGTCTCATTGTCAAGTCAGTCAGGAGTGAGTCAGAGAGGAAGGGGGGAGGTGCTTGGGGTGGAGAATATGTTGGGTCCAAAGTCTCTGGCCCTACACTCTGTCAGAGTCTCCTATCACTGAGCAACTGAATATGGGTAAGGCTAATCCTCAGGCATGATCTGCCCACAGTATTGACTCTATAGACTGACCCCACAATGCCCCATTTTAGAAATAGTACATAATTTTGGTGAAATAACCTTGGAATAATAGTCCTTGATTCTTAACCTACAAATAATTGCACATTCATATTAAAATGTTTAATACCCCTATTAAATGATGGTTAAAGAAATTCAGCACAAAGGTGTTAAGTTTTTAACTGGTACTTCTAGAGTGTTACTTTCAGGTTTATTCAATTTGACAAGTAACATTTGCAAAGAGCTATTTTGTTCCATTCCTCAGTTTTCTTACTTGCCGTCTTTCCATTGATGATTGGCATTTGACCAATCTATGAATATTAGCTGTTGCTCCTTTGTTATCTGACAATGTTATTTTCAAAAGAGAGAATGTAACCTATCTATTTTATCAAACGGAATCTGCACCAGCAGTGTGATACAAATTGTACAACAATCAACTGAGAGGCTGTCCAAGGGACACCTCTTTGTTTTGCAGTCCATTATAATTGCATGGAAGAAATTGAAATGTAAATCACTTTGTTAATAGTGCACATTGAATACAAAGCACAAATTATTTCTGACCGCAACCCATAAGGTGAGAGGGCAGCCATTCCTCTGAATATCCGCCACTGTATAAACCAAAAGCTAATTGATGCCCAGCTCTTCTAGAACAAGAATGGTGTTCGGGAATATATTCACGATTTCAGAGAAAACATCAAAAGCATACTTTTGGATTTCACAATTGAAAAATGCAGTGGCTCTTTTACTGGATTAGCAAGGTGGGTGAAGTGCTCAAGCATCATCCATGCTGGAATTACATTCTTCACCATATTGTTGAAGGTAACTGAAGCTTAGACCTTTGCAGCTATTAAACAGGAGGCTAATGCCTGATTCAAGCTCCTTTACAGAACTCAATAGCAAATAACTGACTCTGTTGCCATGCATGAACCAATGGCTCAGCAACTAAAACAGTAGCTCTAAAAGAACCTGTGAAAGCTGCTTTTGAGCAGCAAAGTTGTTGAGTGTACACCTGGCTGAGATGGACATTTTCTTGGGGAACTGAAGAGACCAAAGATTAGATTACTTACAGTGTGGAAACAGGCCCTTCGGCCCAACAAGTCCACACCGACCCGCAGAGGTGCAACCCACCCAAACCCATTCCCCTACACCTAACACTAGGGGCAATTTAGCATGGCCAATTCACCTAACCTGCACATTTTTGGATTGTGGGAGGAAACCGGAGCACCCGGAGGAAACCCACGCAGACACGGGGAGAATATGCAAACTCCACACAGAGAGTCTCCTGAGGCGGGAATTGAACCCAGGTCTCTAGTGCTGTGAGGCAGCAGTGCTAACCACTGTGCCACTGTGCCGCCCAAGAATGTGGAGATAAATGGAATTGGGATGAAGATGAGCCAAAATGTTATTGAATGGTGCACAGTGTTATTGAATGGCAGAGCAGAAGCAAGGGTCTGTGTGGTCCATCTACTCTAGTTCATTTTTCTTGTGCTTCTATGACCCACCAGGAGGTGGTGTGTATTCCACAATCAGACTTACCTGAGGGCAATGATGGGTTTCCCAAATGATCCCATTCACTCCCCTTCTACAACTGATGAGGACCAATTAACTCCCACAATAAGCTGCTATTAAATACAGGTCAAACAACAATTTTTAATAATCTTCCCTCAGGACTATTAGAATCATCGGTTGAGAGATTGGTGCCTCTGTTAAAATACTGTGCAAATTGATAAAATGCGAGCACACCAAAGTCACATGTTAATTTAATGAAATAAAATAGCAATTACCTTTGGCACAGTTACCCTCTTAAATGTTTATCCATTGATTCTGAGCAGACTGAAGACCTGAAGTAGTGCCTGGATCACTTTGGTGACCTTAAAATGGCAAGCTTTCTTTCTGGAAGGCAGTAACAGAAGCTGTGGAGAAAGATAGTTTCTCACTCTCATTAATAACCATGCATGAACTCAGTGCTATTATGCATTCATCACAGTGCATAATGCCTAGTTTCATCGAATTCATTGGAACGATGATCACAGTAGAGGCTGCAGCACTGGGTGACGTTATCACCTTGGAGAAATGCAGCCAGCTGACCATAATCTAACAACCACTTAATGAACTGGAGGCTAGTACAGGAGTGAGCTGCAAGATGCTGCTCTTGGTACCCCCTGACAGAGAGGAGGCTGCTAGTGTCATTTTTACAAGCCTGCCAGACCTGTATTCACTCTGTTTTGAACATTACAAACAGCATGGGAGCCCTCCAGAAATGGTCGATCCAACACCTCCAACCTGAAGGCTCACTACAGAAAAGACAGAGACTGACCAGTGATCACTCCCAGAATCCCAGTCATCCCAAAATTCACTACAGGAATTCTACTGACCAGTGCTCACTGCAGGAATCTCAGAGGCTAATCAGTGCACAGCGCAAGAATATATGGCAAACCAGTGCAGGGTACAATAAAATCTTAGAATCTGATCAGTACTCACTACAGAAAACCCAGAGGCTGACCAGTGTTTATTGCTGGGGGAGGCAGTAGCCCCGAGATTTAATCACTTGAGTGTTAATTCAGAAACTCAGCTAATATTCTGGGGACCTAGGTTGAATCCCACCATTTGAATTCAATAAAAAATATCTGAAATTTAGAATCTACTGATGTCTGCGTAACCATTGTCAATTGTCAAAAAACAAACATTGGTTTACTCATGTCTTCATGGAAGAAAATCTGACATCCTCACCTGGTCTGGCCTACATGTGACTCCAGATCCACAGCGAAGTGCCCTCTGAAAGGGCCCAGCAAGCCACTCAGTAGTATCAATTACTACACAGTCTCAACAAAGAAATGAACCACCAGGCATTAACCTAGGCACCAGAAATGACAATGGCAGAAGCAGCAATGTCAACTCTGTACACTCCTCCTTACTAACTTCAGGTTAAACATGGGGAAGGAAACATCCTGCTGATTACCATGTACACACTTCCCTCGGCTGATGATTCAGTACTCCTCCATGTTGAACAGCTCTTGGAGAAGCACAGAGTGTGGCAAGGGTGGGGTATTTCAATGCCCACCACAAAATGGGTGGGGAATTTCAATGTCTACCACCAAGAGTGGCTTGATAACAGTACTATTGATTGAGCTGGTCGCTAGACTAATGGTTGCTAGACTGCGTCTGCAGCAGGTGGTGGTAGAACCAACAGGAAGGAGACACATACTTGACCTCATTCTTACCAATCTGCTGACTGTAGATGCATCAGTCCATGCCATATTGGTAAGAGTGATCACTGCACAGCCCTTGTGGAGACAAAGTCTTGTTTTCACATTGAGAATACCCTCCATCATTGTGTGGCATTAGCACTGTGCTAAATGGGACAGACTTACAACAGGTCTAGCAACTCAAGACTGGCCATCCATGAGACACTGTGGGCCACCAATAGCAGCAGAATTGTACTCTAACACAATCTGCAACTGCATGATCCAGCATATCCCACACTCAAACCATTACCATTAAACCAGGCGATCAACCCTGGTTCAGCGGAGAGTGCAGGAAAGCATAACAGGAGCAAAACCAGGTATACCTAAAAATGAGGTGTCAACCTGGTGAAGCTACCAACCAGAATGACTTGCATGCCAATCACAATAAACAGCAAGTGATAGACAGAGCTGAGCAATCCCACAACAAACAGATCTGATCTGAGCCCTGCAGTCCTGCTACATCCAGTTGTGAAAATAAACAACTCACTGGAGGAGGAGTCTCCACAAATTTCCACATCCCGAATAGTGGAGAAATCCAATACATCAGTGCAAAAGATAAGGCATCCACAGCAGTCTTCAGCTAGAAGTGCCAATTGGAGGATTCATCTCGGCCTCCTCCAGTGGCTCCAGCATCACAGATGCCAATCTTCAGGTATTTCGATGCACTCATATGAGACCAAGAAGTAGTTTGAGGCACAGGATACTATAAAGGCTATGGACCTAACAACATTCCGGCAATAGTACTGAAGATGTGCTCCAGAACTTGCTGCTGCCCTCGCAAAACTCTTCCAGTACAGTTACAACACTGGCATTTACCTGACAATGTGGAAAATTGTCCTGTATTGTATAAACAGGACACGAGGGTGGTACGTGTATGGAATGAGTGGCCAGAGGAAATGGTGGAGGCTGGTACAATTGCAACATTTAAAAGGCATTTGGATGGGTATATGAATAGAAAGGGTTTGCCGGGTGCTGGCAGGTGGGACTAGATTGGGTTGGGATGGACAGATTTGAGCGAAGGGTCTGTTTACATTCTGTACATCTCTATGACTCTATGACTCTATAACTCCAATCCAGCCAATTACTGCCCTATCAGTCTACTCTCAATCACCAGTAAAGTAATGGAAGGTGTCATCAACTGTGCTCCCAAGCAGTACCTGTGCAGCAATAACCTCTCAGTGATGCCCAATTTGGGTTGCACTAGAGTCACTCAGCTCCTGACTCATTACAAAAGCATTGAATTCCAGAGGTGAGGTGAGAATGAGACCCCTTGATATCAGGCCACATTTGACCGACTGTGGCATCAAGGAGCCCTGGCAAACCTGGAATCAATAGGAATCAGGGGGCAAATTCTCCTCTGGTTGGAGTCACACCTGGTAAATGGAAAATGAGGTAGTTGACTTGCTCGCTGAGCTGGCAAGTTTCCTTTGTCACCATACTAGGTAGTATCATCATTGTGCCTCTGGTGAAACATTAGTGTTCTGTCTCGCTTGCTATTTATGTGTGCTGGTTTGCTGAGGTGGGTGGTATCATTTCTGGTTTTGTTTCTAAACATCAAGGTCCTTTCCTCCATCACAATGTCAGAAGTGGGGACATTTACCAATGACTGCACAATATCCATTCGCGACTTCTCAGATACTGAAGCAGTCCATGTTCAAATGCAACAAGATCTGGACAATATCCAGCCTTGGGCCGACAAGTGGTAAGTAACATTCATGCCACACAAATACCAGGCATTGACCTTCTTCAATGAGAGTCAATCAAACCAATGTATCTTGACATTCAATGGTATTCCCATCACTGAATCCCCCATCTACCAATATCATGGGTTACTATTGACTAGAAACTGAACTGGACTCACCATATAAACACAGTGGCTACAACAGCAGGTTAGAGGCTAGGAAAACTACAATGAGTAACTGACCTTCTGACTCCCCAAAGCCTGACCATAATCGACAAGGCATAAGTCAGGAGTGTGATGGAAAAATCGCCACTTGCAACTCCGACAACACTCAAGAAGCTTAACACCATCCAGGACTAAGCAATCTGCTTGATTGGCACTAAATGAACAAGTATTGACTCCCTCCACCACCAACACTCAATCGTAGCAGTGTGTACTATCTACAAGGTGTACTGCAGAAATTCACCAAAGATCCTCAGACAGTACCTTCCAAAACACAACAATTTCCATTTAGAAGGACAAGGGCAGCAGATATATGGGAACACCAACGCCTTCAAATTCTCTTTCAAGCCACTCACCATCCTGACATGGAAATATATCCCTGTCACTGGAATTCCTCCCTAAGGGCATTATGGATCTAGCTATAACATATGGACTGCAGAAGTTTAAGAAGGCAGCTCACCACTACCTTCTCAAGGGTAACAAAGTACAAGTAATAAAAGCTGGCCAGCCAGTGATACCTGTTCCACGAGCAAATTAAAACAAAACCTAGAGGCTAACTAGCACACAGCTCAGGAATTCAGACTGACCAATTTGCACTGCAGGAATACCCACAGTTGACCGGCATACACTGCAGGAGTCCAAGAGGCATAGCACGAGTCAGTGATGCTCTCCTCTAACAGTCAGTCTTCACTGAAGTTGTCCTGTTTATACCATTGATTAATGCAGTTAGACCACTGAAACTGGGTGTGGTTGCGACCTTTTGCCCACGTTTCCTGTTGCCAATCCTTACGTGCCGTCATGATGCTTGCCCAGCTGGAGGTGTCCTACTTTCAGCTATTGTTGCTGCTACTACACTGGAGACTCCAGTGCCTGACCCTCCCTTCCTTTGTACCATTTTTCCTCTGTGTGGGGGTCCACCAGTGTTGGGAATATGTGTCTCAAGCCAGTTGATCTCTCCTTGGACTCAATCCCCCTTTATGCTCCAGTGTTAATGTGTCCTTTAAAATTAATTGCTATACCCCTTTGCATCCCCAGCTGAAGACTAATCCCCCGTTCTGCTGAAAGCCCAACAGAAGACTAATTTCCCTTTCTTAGAGTCCTTTCCCTCCACGGTCCTGTGGTGGCCTCTTCCCCTTTTCACTGCCATCCAAGGTCAATCCACATCAAGGAAAACCCCATTTTCGGACTACGGTTGATGTCCATAGGCAGATCTGACACCTGGCCTCAGAGTGGCCAACTTTAACTGCTGCAGGATCTGACAACATGCGACGATCATTACATCTTGAATTCTACATTAAATCACTCACAACTTCATGCAAATACACTCAATGACGTTGATTGGTTTCCATACGCTCCATAGTATCATTGTCACCTTGGAGTTTTCCCCCTCCCTCTTATGCCATGGTTTCTATCCAGCCTGTCTCCTCCTGATTCTCCATAGCCCTGAACGTCTCAAACTCCCATCGTCGGCCCATTTACCTTTTGCCTTTTTCTGACCACACAATGTTAATGGGAGAGGGTTGGCAACTGAGTGTGCAAATGGTCATGACTTTAACTTTAAGTCTGCAACTATAGAGAGAAGTTCCTATTCTTGAACATCAAAAGCAGATTGATGCTTCTTGGCTACTGTTACACTTTGTGCAGCCTCTACATATGACAATTTCTTATTGATATCTAATCAATACTCAGTACTTTCTTTTAAAAACAAAATGTCCTCACCTAAATTAGATGCTTGTCAGTTCTAATTAAAATGTGTTCTCTCAAGTAAAGATACCATCAAGAATAATTAAAATTCATCATCAAAGATTGGTGAAGTAAAAAGTACAGCATCACTTCTCAATTTGTCATTGCTATATGGTCTTTTCAATGCTTAATGTGCATGAACGGTGATGTGTGGGAGAAGGAAGGGGAGGAAGAAGACCCAGTTCATACTTTGAGGCAGATTTTTGTTTGAGTTATGATTAGATGATTCCCTACAGTGTGGAAACAGCCCACACCGACCCTCCAAAGAGCAACCCACTCAGACCCATTCCCTACCCTATATTTAACCCTGACTAATGCACCTAACACTATGGGCAATTTATCATGGCCAATTCACCTAACCTGCACATCTTTGGACTGTGGGAGGAAACCAGAGCATCTGGAGGAAACCCACACGGGGAGAATGTGCAAACTCCACACAGACAGTCGCCTGAGGCGTGAATTGAACCAGGGTCCCTGGTGCTGTGAGACAGCAGTGCTAACCACTGAGCTGGTCCTGGTTAATAGTTGGTCAGCAGAAGAACAAATCATACCCATTATTTATTCAATGCAATTCAAATATTCTTGCTCAATCAGAAATTAATTGCCAATACATTGCTTGTTCATTAAAACCCATGTATCCATGAATAACTAGCAATGATAAGAAAAGTATTAAGAATTAAAGAAAGTAAATCGAGGTGATGAGCAAAGTGTTGCAGTGCCATTTTGCAAGTTATCTTTTGATACAGTAGCAGAAATGGAGTAGTAGTTACTGGACAATATAAACATGACGTCTGAGTTAGCCTGAGGTCCTGACCTCTTTTCAAATGTTCTCAGCTGTGGGAATATATGCTCATAATGTCCTTTTAAGTCATTGTTTGTGGGATCATAAAATGATTAGTTAAATAGCTTTTAGTTCTGCTGAGCAAGGACATTTTGTGAAGGAGGCCTAGATGAAGAAAGGGCATTCAGTCATCTGTGTCTTGAGTATCTCAAACATGAGAGCTTGAACGCTGCTTATAGTAAGAGACTGACTGAAGAGCGAAGTGGACTGCATAACCATGGTAACAGAATTATTGGACATGATTGGGGAACTCAATGTATCTTTTACATATACAGCGAGTGGTTAGGTTCTGAAATGAAAACGTGGTGGATACAGATTTAATCAAGACGTTCAAAAGGGAATGGATAAGCATATGAAGAGATAAAAATTGGAAGGCTACAGTTAAAGGGCAGGGGAGTGCGACTGGCTCAACTGTTGCTACAGAGAGCGACAGGGAAATTATAGAATGAATGACCCCTCTTCTGTGCTGCAACTATTTTGTGATTCTATTTTATGATGAACAAAAAAAGTGTCACCATTTTTGGCCTTTTCTTGATTTATGAACACTGTTTACACAAGCAGTGGTTTTCTCTTTGCTAATTATAAATTAATAGGTTATCAATTCACTTTCTGAAATTGTTACAAGTTCCTATTTTGTTGACAAAACCAGGGTTGGTCACTTAAATTGAAACTTCAGTGATCTAATCAATATAATGCCAGAAATAGTAAACAGTCTTGTCAATGTGATACACTATTGCAAAGTTTGTGTGCCAAATTTGCCCAGTGGATATATATTTCTGGAGAATATGGATTGTTCAGTTTGTCTGTTCAGCAAGGAAGGCTTCATGCCAGAAGAATACAAATCCAAATGTTCTGTGGTGGAAAGGTGTGTGGATCGACATTTGAAACAAGGATAGTATGTTTTACTGAATGGATTAATAATCAAGAGCAGCAGGTCAGACTGTTAGAAATGGATAATAGACAAAACAGAGGGCTGTCTGCAAGATGTGAACTGAAACTATAACTAGCAAATCAGGATATAATAGGAGGTTACCATTGATTGGAAATGGAACTGGACTAGCCATACAAATACAATGCCTCAAGAGAAGCTCTGAGGCAAGGAATCTCCCCGAAGCCTGTCCATCATCTACAAGGCACAAGTTGGGAGTGTATGGAAGATTCCCACTTACCTGGATGGGTGCAATTCAAACAACACTCAAGAAGCTTGACACTTTCCAGGACAAAGCAGCCAACTTGATTGGCTTTAAGAGGAGACAATGACTTTGTGGTATTATTGCTGGACTGTTAATCCAGAGACCCAGGTGATGTTCTGGGATCTTGGGCTTAAATTTCATTATGGCAAATAAAAAAAAGTTAGATTAAGAGTCTAATGATGATCACAAACCCATTGCTGATTGTTGGAAAAACCCATCTGGTTCAATAACGTCTTTTAGAGAAGGAGACTGCCATCCCTTACCAGGTCTGGTCTCCATGTGACTCCAGATACACAACAATGTTGTTGACTCAACTGCCTTCTGCAATTAGGGATGGGCAATAAATGCTGACATAGCCAGTGAAGCCCTCATCCTGTGAATTATTTCTTTTTAAAATTCACGAACGTTCACTCCTTCCATTATCAATGCTCTCTAGCAGCAAAGTTTGTACTCTTTACAAGCTAAACTGCAGAAATTCACCCATGCTCCTGAGAAAACATTTTCAAATCCATGACCATTATCTACAAGGACAAGTGCATCAGATACATGGGATCATCATCACTTGCAAGTTCCTCCAGACACTCCCCATCCTGACTTAGAAATATCAGTATTACTTCAGTATCACCGGGTCAAAATCCTGGAACTTCCTCCCTATTGGCACTGTGGGTGTACTCACACCAAATGGACTGCAGCAGTTCAAGAAAGCACTTTCCTCACCTTCTCAAGGGGTAGTGAGATGGTCAGTTGCCCAGCCAGCGGCACCATCAGCCTATGAAATAAAGAGGAAAAAAAACAGAAGCAGGAGTAGTCTGTTTGGCCCCCTCAAGTCTGCATGGCTCGTGTATAAAATCGTGGCTGATCTGCTCCAGGCCTCAATTGCTTTTTTGTGCTAACTCCTCATAGCACTCAGCTCCCCAGTATTTCAAAAAAATTGGTAACCTTTTCTTTGCTTTCAATCAGCTAGCCTCTGCAACTTGCTGGAGTAAAAAAAAAATTCCAGACATCTATAGAGTCCTTACAGGGTGGACGTAGGCCATTTGGCCCATCAAGTCCAGACAGGACCTCCAAAGACCATCCCACTTCCAAAGACCATCCCATCCATTACCCTATCCCTGTAGCCCTGCATTTCCCATGGCTAATCTACCCAACCTTTACACCCCTGGACACTATGGACAATTTAGCATGGCCAATCCACCTGACCTGTACATCTGGGAGGAATGTGGGAGGAAACCGGAGCACCCAAAGGAAACCCATACAGAGACAGGGAGAATTTGCAGACTCCACACGGACAGTCACCCGAGGTTGGAATCAAACCCGGGTTCCTGGTGCTGTGAGGCAGCAGTGCTAATCACTGAGCCACTGTGTCGGTCATAACTGTCTGAGAGAAGAAATCCCTTCACATCTCAGTCGTAAAGGGGTGGTCCCTTATTCAGGTATTACTTTGAAGATATAATAAACAGAAATTATAAAGGGGAATTAATAGATGTGTGTGTATTTGGATTTCCAGAAGGCATATGATAAGGTGCCACATTATTGGGGATCCCATAAATCTGTGTCCAGTACAGTTCTTAGGCCTGCATGTATTGCTGTTTGTCTTTAAAGGACCTCACATCAGTGCATCCTGCAGCTTGCTCTTAAAAGATCAAGATACTTATCCCGCTCACACTGAATGTGGTCCCAGTCATTGATACATGCAACTTCCACCGTGGTGGATGGTTATAATGCACACTCCTCTGTCTGTGGATTTCAGCCTCTGCCTCTACATGTTACTGACCATTCAGATCGGATTTCTGGTAGCTGATCTCATTAACCTATAAATTTTGCACCTCCCCATGGCATCACCCAACCTATTTACTTGAACGTGCACCTGCTCACCTTCCACCTATCTCCCCCCTACAAGGCACTGGCACACAAAGTGATCAGTACAAGTGTGACATTCACTGTACATCAAGATGTTTGTCTCCTGGACTGAGGACTGCAGAGCAGCAAGGCAAGCTGTTGTCTGACTGTGCAAGTTGGCAAGGCAAGGTATGGATATTGCTCACTAAGTGAGTGAGGCATAGAGTCACAGAGTAATAGACATGTACAGCATGGAAACAGGCCCTTCGTTCCAACTTGTCCATGATGACCAGATACCCCAACCTAATCTAGTCCCATTTGCCAGCACTTGGCCGTTATCTGTCTAAATACTTGTCTTCATATACCAATCCAGATGCCTTTTAAATGCTGCCTCCAACATTTCTTCTGGAAGCTCATTCCATATACATACCACCCTCTGCGTGAAAACGTTGCCCTTTAAGTCCCTTTTAAACCTATGCCCTCTACTTCTGGACTCCCCTAACACAGGGAAAAGACATTGTCTATTTACCCTATCTGTGCCCCTCATGATCTTATAAACCTCTATAAGGTCACCCCTCAGCCTCTGACTCTTCAGGGAAAACAGTCCCAGCCTATTCAGCCTCTCCCAGTAGCTCAACTCCTCCAACCCTGGCAACATCCTTGTAAATCTATTCTGAACCCTTTCAAGTTTCACAACATCCTTTCTATAGAAGGTACATGAGAATTGCACACAATATTCCAAAAGTGGCCTAACCAAGGTCCTGTACAGCTGCAACATGACCTTCCAAAAACCTATACTCAATATTCTGTCCAATAAAGGAAAGCATACCAAATGCCTTCTTCACGATCTATCTACCTACAACTCCACTTTCAAGGAACTGTGAACCTTGAGTGCAAAGTTAGCAGACATTAAGCGAAGCAAGCATGCAGACTGAGTTATAGCCTGGTCCAATCTTTGAGCTGGTGCCTGTGGAACTGTGTAGAGTGCCCATACAGCAGACTTTCAATGCTTGTTGCTGGTGTGCTGTGCCATGCAGATCAGTGCTTCCTGAGCATTGTGTAAGTGAATAAGAGGGCTGTCTTGATGGTCATGACAGTTTGGCAAATGTCAAATGTTAACGCTCACGGACAGAGGCCTGTGTGTGGCTGGTGTCTGCAGATTGTGCCATGAGATGCTGAGTAACATGGAGGCTCAAATCCAGCAGTCAGCTGAAGTTTTTGTGAATTCTTGAAGTTCAACATGTTCAGCTTGTTTGATTAGATTAGATTAGATTACTTACAGTGTGGAAACAGGCCCTTCGGCCCAACAAGTCAACACCGACCCGCCGAAGCGCAACCCATCCAGACCCATTCCCCTACATTTACCCCTTCACCTAACACTACGGGCAATTTAGCATGGTCAATTCACCTAACCTGCATATTTTTGGACTGTGGGAGGAAACCGGAGCACCCGGAGGAAACCCACGCAGACACGGGGAGAATGTGCAAATTCCACACAGTCAGTCACCTGAGGCGGGAAATGAACCCGGGTCTCTGGCGCTGTGAGGCAGCAGTGCTAACCACTGTGCCACTGTGCCGCCCACGGTAAGATAGGAAGCTGAATATTAATGATGTGAGTTGCATCAGTAATTTAGCATTTAATAAGCTATAATCCACATTAAATGGCAACTCAGCAGCCACTTGGCAAATGCATGAACAAATTGCTGTAGGTGTTGGTCTCACCAGATTTCTCACCCAATTGTCCACATCACTCAAACTCCAAATAGATTCCACCTGTAAGGTCAGATTGGAATGGAATAGAATTCTGAGACCAAAAATGGCACTTGACAATAACTGGGAAGGGAAACAAACTTAAGGTGGTGAGGGTATGGACTTGCATAAAGGCTTGGGGCAGATGCTAAAAACATATCAGTCTTCTTAATGTTGAAATTATTTTCATTCGCTTGTGGGATATGGGTTTTGCTGGTTGGCCAGAATTTTTTGCTCATCCCCGTCTGCTCTTTAACTGACTTGCTTGGTCGGAGATTTCATACACACTTAAGAGTCAACCACATTGCTGTGGGTCAGAATTGACATGTAATGCAGACCAGATGAGAATGACAGATTTCCTTCCCTATACGATATGAGTGAGTCAGTTGGGTTTTCCCAATAATCGACAATGCTTACACAGTCATCAGTAGATTCTTAATTCCAGAATTTCTTCCTAGAAAAATTCTGAAGAAGAGTCACGGAACTCAAAAGCTTTTCTGTCCACAGATGCTGCCAGACCTGTTGAGTTTCTCGAGCAATTTCTGCTTTTGTTAAGGAAAATCCTACTGAGCTCAATGAGGGAAAGGAAACATTTTAATGATTTACAGGTTAGGAACCTTTCATCATCTCATATTTCTTTACTACATCCACTCTTCATCTTCTCTGTTCCAAATCAAAGCCTTAACTAACTGTGATTTCAGAAAATTGTATTTTTTTTTTCAATTTCTATTCTAATTCTAACAGATTTTTCCATATCTCTAAAATGGGCAACAAGGTGGTTAGCACTGCTGCATCACAGCGCCAGGGACTCGGGTTTGATTCCTGCCTTGGATGATTGTCTGTGTGGAGTTTGTACATTCTCCCAATGTCTGTGTGGGTTTCCTCCCACAATCCAAAGATGTGCAGGTCAGGTGAATTGGCTATGCTAAATTGCCCATAGTGTTAATGGGCTAGTGCATTAGTTAAGGGTAAATATAGAGTAGAAGAATAGGTCTGGGTGGGTTACTCTTCAGAAGGTCACTGGGGACTTGTTGGGCCAAATGGCCTGTTTCCAAACTGTAGCAAATCTAATAAAAAAATGCTTCTTAAGTAAAATCCCCAGAGTTTTAAGCAAGACTACAGCTGTGGGCTATCAAATGCTTATAAATTTTAAAGGAAGTTATTTAACACATTTGTTACTTTTTCTACCTGGGTTCCCACGTTCAAAGAGGTTTTTCTTATTTACAGTTGCTGTAAATCTTCCTGTCCCTCCGTGCTGGCATTAACTTTAAAATTTGGGATATCTTGCTTCCAATATTCTCCCTCCAAAAGTGTAATACCATATATTTACTGAACTGAATAAAAACTGAAAGAACTATGAATGCTGCAAATCAGACACAAAAATAGAAGTTGCTGGAAAAGCTCAGCAGGTCTGGCAGCATCTATGGAGAGAAATCCAAGTTAACGTTTCAGGTTGAGTGACTCTACCACAGAACACAGTTGAGTTCTGAGGAAAGGTCACTTGACCCAAAATGCTACCTCTGATTTCTCTGAAACGTTAACTTGGATTTCTCTCCATAGATGCTGCCAGACCTGCTAAGCTTTTCCAGCAATTTCTATTTTTGTCTCTTTGTTGAACTGTTTCTACTCCCTAACTGTCATGACTTACAGTAGAATGCTTTCACTTCACAGTCTGCATTTCTATTTGGGAATGTCAAAAGTATATTTCCTCTGTCCATTTATATAATTGGAAAATAAAAGAGATTGCAGTACAGATCCCAGGGAGGCACCTTTATCCATATCTCATTAATTCAAAAACATTGGTTTACATCAATTCTGTTTTCTACAGCCTAGTTTTCTGCATTCCTTTTCATACCATGCATCTTATGTCATAGCAAATCTTTTATATGGTTGTTTAAAAATCACTCTTCATTTTGATGACCTACTGACTTTGCTTACACAACATACACAGTATTCATGCAATTTTTAAAGGTACATTGTATAAAAATTCAATGCAATCCAATCGAGCAAATGGCATGCTTCACTATACTTGTCATTGCAGGTTATACTTACAATGTTTTCCAAAGACACATAGAAAATAGCATGGCATGAAGTGAAGGCCTGTTGTCTTGGCACTGAAATTGATGATTTCAATAGACACAGCCAACATAGTTTAATTTATGACAGACATAAATAGCCTTAATCTTGATAAAATAAGAATCAACCAGAAGAGACATGCATTTGAAAGTGGAAATGTTTTTTTCTGCTGAGGAAGTTATATCTTATTGATGCAATTAATTAACTATGCTATCTGCTTAAAGCAGCTTTTTCACAAGCACTTGGAATTTTTAATGCAAAATTGGGTAATTGGGCTCCCAATCATTCTATATAAAATGGTCGCTGTCCAATGCTGAAAAGATCAATGATTATAAATGCCTGCAACGTGAACATCCTGACTATGTGCACTGAAGTTTCAATCAGATAGCAATCAACATTAATTTGGATAGCTGGTTAGTTAGGAGCCAATCTACGAATAGCCTGTGGGCCATTAATAGGATTGTTTTTCCATGGTTTAGCATATCTGTCACCGCCAACCTTCTACCCACAGATCTCTACTAGCACTTGCACATCATTCCAGGTTTGGTACTTTCCCTACCCTCTGGCGAGTTTGCAAATTGCTATTGGCTATTTTTATTCGGTGCTTATTCTCTGTTTGGTTGGAAGGATTATTCTGGGTATCAATGACTGAAAACTCTGAATTTTTCCAAACAATTATACCTTTATTAACTATTAGTTGTATTATGTATAGAGTACAATGTGAGACTCAACAATCAGCCTGTTTCCTAATCGCTTGGTTTCCCTAAGAAACAGACAGACAAATGGTGGTTGATTTGCCTTCTGAGGAAGGATCACTCAACCCAAAATGTTAACACTGACTTCTCTTCACTGATGCTGCCAGACCTGCTGAGCTTTTCCAGCAATTTTTGTTTTTGTTTCTGCTTCCTACTTCTTAGTATAAAATTTGCCTGTGAACTGAAAGGTTTTCTAGGCTATTTGTGAGGTGAGTTAAGCATCAATCCATATTACAGAATACCAGAAATATTAGGGTAAATAAGGATGCCATTTAGTCCATTATGTCCGCACTGGCTCTATTATCAAGTCTGGTTTTATTATCTCACACCATCACTATAGATCTGGAGTCAGATGTACACCTCACCAGGTAAGGATGATAGATTACCTTCTATGGAGAACATTGGATTTCCTTCTCTAAAAAACATTACTGATCCAAATGTGTTTTTACAAAATAAAATGACGATCACGGTCACTATTACTGAGACTAGCATTTAATTGCAGACTTTATTAACTGAATTTAAAGTCCACCAACTGCCAGTTCTTGGTAACTGTGTATTGGTCACCTTTTCTCTCTCTTGTTCCTTGAGCTTGATCAAATTTTAGCTTGGAAGGAAGTGATGATGAGTCTCCTCCTTGAACAAAACCTGTAGTCCATCTGAATATACTCTTTGCAAACAGGGAAACAGGTTTGAAGTTAGGAGGATTTACAGAATTTTGAACTAAAAGCCTACATAAGGGAACTAACTGCAAACAATTAAAAAGGGATCTATAGGTAATGGGGGAGACCCCTATCAGTGTGCGTAAAGTGCAGTTGGCCCAGTAGATGATGCACCTCATGGTCACTGATCTCTCCCAATACTCATTTAAATCTGTTTTTGCTTCCAGGATAATAGGCAGCTGCTACTAAGTGCAGAAGATCAAGGATCATGGTGTTTTGTTGCAACTAATGAGACAGGCTTCATGACAACATGAGATATAAGAGTTGAAGTTGGCCATTCAGTCCCTCAAGTCTGCTCAGCCATTCAATAATAATCATGGCGGATTTGCCACAGACCTCAACTCCTCTTTCAGGCTGGCTCAATATTGCCCTCAACTTCACATTCTTTTGTATGACTATCCATTTTGAATGTTCGGATAATTCAATCCATGGTATATCTATGAGAATGTGCTTAGTGCAATCACTCACCTATTAAATGTCTAATCTGAGCTGTAGAAGGTTGAAGATTGTGAACATCCTCCTCTTCATGATTTGTTATTTTCTAAATAATTAGAAGGTTGACCTGCCTCTCTTTTTCACCTTGGCTGTAACCAGCCACCCACCTTATTTAATACTGTTATGTAGTACAGGGTGAATGAGGAATTGTTTGGTAAAGGTTATAATTTCAGATGCAGAGGCAGACCAGGCATGGTTAAGAAACAGAAATGGGTGAAATTGATCTGTATGCTTGTGTGAAATCGATTTGCAAATCCTGCAACCTTAAAAAGTAAAATGTTGAGAGAAGAATATTAGCCCTGATTTTCCTTTTCCAATACAGGCAAATGTTCATCTGTTTGCTGTCAATGAGAGATTTAATTGCCCAAACCTGCTAGGACCTGATTTACCTGAAATTCGGTTGCTGTGCTGAATGGGGGACGAGGTCACATGGCTGGTAGCACCCTTCCTATTCTGGAAGGAGTTGAAGAATTTTGCTTATTTGTCCACAATTTTCATTTTATCAGTTTGTGCTAAACATTGAGGCTCATAATCATAGGTGTAAGTCAACAAAATTAGTGAAAAGTAAATATGTCAGGAATGAGAGTGGAAGTTTCATTTCTGTAAACCATTATTATTGGTAATTAAAATATTCTTTGTGTGTCTCCCAGCTTCTCATCCCATATTTCGTTCCTCCACACCACCTTCTTTCTCTAGCTATCTCGATCCCCTGTCTCCTCTTCCCTTCATTCTTTATTTCTGCAAGTTCATAATCAATCCCATCTCTAGGTCCCCCAGCACTGTCAGTCCCTCTTCTCCTGAATTTTCCCTCACCCTCTGTGCCTCCAACATCTCTGGCTCTCCTGGATCCAGCTAACCACCCTTAGTGCCCTAGGTTCTCAGTCCACAATGGTCTATTTGGCAAGACTGAAGAGTTGGGGAGACGTCAACAGGGGTTATGTGCCAGGTGAATGTTTGATTCTGACCTCAGATTCTCCCTGTCTCTGCATGGGTTTCCTCCAGGGGCTCCGGTTTCCTCTCACAGTCCAAAGATGTGCAGGTTATGTGGACTGACCATACTAAGCTGTCCATAGTGTCCAAGGATGTGCAGGCTAGGTGGATTAGCCATGGGAAATGCAGGGTTTCATGAATAGGGTGGGATGGTCTTTAATGTGGCTGAATGGCCTCTATCTTCACTGTAGGGATCCTATGATGCTATGAATGGTTTGTGGAGGAGCTATGGAACTGGAGGATGGAACAAAAGTTGCTGATGGGAGCTGGAATAAGCTAGGAATAGAGAGCTGAGAAAAACAAACAGATCAACAGGAAGCGAGGAGCCAGAGGAACTAAAGAGTAATGGCTCACAGATAATCCCAGGGACTTGAGCAAGCCTGAATCAGGTTAGTTAAGGAAACACGGACAGCAGGTGTGTGGAGGAACTGAGCTGTGGAACCAGCCTGGGAAGTTGAGCTGGGCAAATGGAACTTGTCATGGAAATAACCACATGGTTTTGTGAAAGAGAAATCATGCTTGACAAATTTATTAGAGTTCTTAAGGATGTGACAAACAGGTCAGATAAAGGGCTAAGGGGGAACATAGTATCATTGAATTCCTAAAAGACAAATAGGAACTGTCAGATAGAGTCAGATCTTAGCTCTGTAGTCTTGTCACATTCAGTCCTGAATGATGGTGGTGGAGAATTAAACACTCACAGGAGGAGGATCCCAAAATAGCCCCACCCTCAGTAATGAGGAAAGTGTGCTAAGCAGGCTAAGATAAAAGGTAGGGAGGAGGGACTTGGGAGAGGGGCGTTGGAAATGGTGGAAGGAGGTTAAGGTGAGGGTGATAAGGTGAGGGTGATAGGCCGGAGTGGGGGTGGGGGCGGAGAGGTCAGGAAGAAGATTGCAGGTTAGGAAGGTGGTGCTGAATTCGAGGGTTGGGACTGAGACAAGGTGGGGGGAGGGGAAATGAGGAAACTGGAGAAGTCTGAGTTCATCCCTTGTGGTTGGAGGGTTTGAGGGTTCCTAGGGTTCCAGTGGGAATCCGTTTAGTTCAGTTGGCCGGATTTTTGGTTTACAGAGCAATGTGATGCCAATAGTGTAGGTTCAATTCCCATTACCAGATTGAGGTTACCATGAAGGGCTCTCCTTCTCAATCTCTTCCCTTGCCTGAGGTCTGGTGGCCCTCAGGTTAAATCACCACTAGTCACTTCTCCCTCTAATAAGAGAGCAGCCCCTATGTCTGGTAAGAATGTGATGACACAACAAAACAACACACATGACACCAGCAAAACTAGAGTCAATGGGAATTGGGGGAAACACTCCTGATTGGAGCACATAGGAAAATGGTTGGGATTGTTGGAGTTCAGTCATCTCAACTCCAGGACATCTCTGCAGGAGTTCTTCAGGGTAGCCTAGGCCCAATCCTAGGTTAATCAATGACCTTCCGACCATCACAAAGTCAAATTTGGAAATGTTTGTTGATGACTGCACGATAATCAACACCAATCATAGCTCCTCTCAGGTACTGTAGCAGTCCATGTCCAAGTGCAACAGAACCCAGGCAGCATCCGAGTTTGGGCTGACAGGTGGCAACTAACATTCATGCCACACAAGTGCCAGGCAACAATTCTCTCCAATAAGAGAGAATTTAAACATTGCTCCTTGAAATTCAATGGCATGACCATCGCCGAATCTTCCCTTGTCACCATCCTGTGTGTTGCCAATGACCAGAAAAAGAAATGGACAAGCCCTATAAATACTGTGTGCAGAAGAACAGGTCTAAGGCTGGGAATCCTGTTGGAAGTAACTCACCTCCTGACTTGTCACAGCCTGCCGACAATCCAAAAGACACAAGTCAAGACTGGAATGGAATACCGAGATGAGTGCAACTCCAAAAACACTCAAGTAGCTTGACACCATCCAGGATAAAGCAGCCCACATGGCTGGCATCACATCCACAAATATTCACTCTCTCTCCCACCGATACATAGTAGTAGCAGCATCTTTGAGGTGCATTATATAAATTCTCCAATGCTCCTTTGACAACACCTTTCAAACTCATGACAACTACCATCTTAAAAGAACAAGGACAGCAGATAAATGGGACATCATCATTTGCATGTTCCCCTCCACACCACTCACCATCCTGGTTTGGAATTATGTTGCCATTCCTTCACAACCATTAGGCCAAGATTCTCAAACTCCCACTGAACAGTAATGCTGGTGGAGCTATATCAAATGGACTGCAGCGACTCAAAATGGCAGTTCACTAGCTTCTCAAAGGCCACTAGGGATGGGCAATAAATGCTCGCCCAGCTAGTGTAGCCACATCCCATGAATGCAATTATAACATTACATACAAGAAGATACAACATAAAAGCTTATGATAAGAGCTTATGCTCAAGTAAAAGCAAAATACTGCAGATGTTAGAAATCCGAAAGACATACAGAGAATACTGGAGAAACTCAACAGACCTGGCAGCATCTGTAGAGAGACTAGTATGACTTTTCCTCTGAAGTATTTATATTGCTGGGAATATGTTTTAACACAGGTAGAGGATTGGCTAACAGTAAACTACAAGTTGGGATAAATGTGCAAATATTAGCTTGGCAAACTGTAACTAATGGAGTGTCACAAGGTATGCTATTTATACTTACTTGAAGGGACCAACTGTATTATAGCTTAATTTGCTGATAATACAAAGCAAGCTGTGAGGTTACAGAGTCTGAAAAGAGATATAGGGAGATGGAGTATAATGTGTGAAAATGTGAAGTTGTTCACTTTGGCAAGAATAATAGAAAAGCTGAATATTAATCAAATGGTGAGAGATTGCCAAGTGTTGCAGTACGGAGGGATTTGAGTGTTTTGTAACATTAGTCACAAAGTGTTTGTAGTAGCAAGTGCTAACTTGTAAGTGATTAGGAAGGCCAATAAATAGATGTTGGTTTTCATATCAAGAGAGTTGGATTTTCAAAATGAAAAAATTGTACAACACATTTCCTGACACTGGTGCATCTAGACTATTTAAGGAATGAGAAGACCAGCACTGGAAGCAGATCAGGAAGGTTTATCGGGCTGATTGCTTGGATGAAAGATTTTCTTATGAGGAAAGATTGAGCAGGACAGGCTTACATGAATTCGGATTTAACAGAAGGAGAGGATCTTATTGAATATGTAATATTTGAAGGAATTGACAGAACGGATTAATGAGACAATGTTTCCCAATGTGGAGGCATTGAGAATTAGAGATCATGGTTTTAAAATGAGTCTCTGATTTAAGATGGCAATGAGTGAGCTGTTAGTCTTGGGAATTCTCTTTTCCAGAGGCCATTAGAGGTTGGGTAATTCAATCAAGACTGAGTTGGACAAATTTTTGATTGACAAGGAAGTCAATACTTCTGGGGGGAATGGGTCGTGAGATGCAGGCATGAAAATGGAGCTAAGACGCAATCAGATCAGCTATGAGATCTCTGAATGGTGAAGCAGACTTGATGGACCCAGTGGCCTACTCTTGCTTCTATATCTTACAACCTTCAGAGAAGCAGAAGTGAGGGAATTCTGTGTTTTGGGGAATCTGGAAGAGTAAAGGGAGTCATGGAATTGGAAAAATCAGAAAAAAATCAGGAAGTTTAGAAGAAGAGACAGAGTTATGATTACTGAAAGGGCAGAATCTGACTGCTTTTGAAACTGCTGAGTGAATATTAAAAGTATTTCAATGTTTATACATAATTAAACATTAAGGCCAATTGTTTAGAGTATTCACAATTATGTTTAAAAACTTGCCTACCATTCAGTTATAAACTGATCTAAAGAGTTGTGTCTTCATCAGGGAATATAGTTACATCAACATGGGAAGATCTCACTGCTTGTTCTAATATGAGCTCCCAGAAGAGAAAGTTGCCAGTGTAGATCACAAAAACGTTAAGGATAGGTTTTTCTGTGCAATCAATACTGAATGCTGACACTTTGCACTTTCCAGAAAATTCAGGCATTACATCCTGTAGAAGTTTAAAGTGCTGAAAATTATGTCTTTCGTGCATGACAGATCACGGAACAATGGTGGGAGAGAACATTGATAGAAGATGGAATGCTTGCATTGTTTTGCGTTGGTGACATTTGTAATCTTGGCAAAGGGAGATGCTGGAACTGTTTCACAAAGAATAGAAAAGTCTCTAGGGGAGAATAATTGGATAAGGTTTCTAATCGAGTTCAGGGATCTCAATGCAAGATGTATTCTTGATAAATTAAATGATCGCTTCTCGCAGCCCAGTGCTGAGCTTGCAGTTGAATGGCTGCACATCTGTGCAGAGTTTACACATTCTTCTTGTCTCTGTGTGGGTTGCCTCCGGGTGCTCCAGTTTTCTCCCACAGTCCAAAGGTGGGCAGATCAGGTGAATTGGCCATGTTAAATTGCCCATAGTGTTCATGGATGTGTAGGTTAGGTAGATTAATCATGGGAAATGTAGAGCAATAGTGGAGGGGAATGGGTCTGGGTAGGATACTCTTCAGAGGATCAGTGAGGACTTCTTGGGCCAAATGGCACAATGCGAGGCTACCAGCATTTATAGCAGTCCTGCATCTAGATGCCAAGATTTTGTTTCTTCAAGGGGATGTGTGGCTGCCTGAAATGATTCAAGAATGGAAAGAAGGAACAAAAATTATGAATATATCAGATCGCATCCATCCCCAAACTTTTCGAATTTCGCACTGGGTAGGTGACTTCTGGAGGTGGAAAGTAGAATGGTCCTTTTTCCTTCAGAGGCCCTCAAAGAAGACAGTATAGAAGTAACCAGAGCAGATTGCCAACATCTTAATGCAATCAGTCAGGTTGGGGGGACTGGTTAACAGTGCCACAAAATTCTCAATACCCAAGCGTGAGTGGCAATTTTAAGGAACGTATGAACAAATGCAACCTCCATCTTACAACTAGACTTGTAACTGCTCCACTCATCAAAAACGCATCCTCCCCACTTTACACATTAACCAACATTCTCAATCCAGTATGACTCAGAGTCAAAATTCACTGCCTTACCTCACCATAGTGTAACTTCTGCAAATCCTCACACTTCCATTTCATAGATTGCACATATTACCAACGACTCCGTTGTGGTAAGCACATCAGCCCAGATGGTGGACCACACTCACTGAATGACTGGAAGTAGGAATGGCATTTAATCAGGTGGGATGGTGGTATGCTTGACTTCCACCACTCTTCCATCTCCAGCAGAATTACATCAAGCCAGAAAGGTTGTGATTAGACTCTCCAACACACCACCAACTGAGGCATTTATAAGTGTAATTAATGAGCACTTAAGATTCTAATCCCATGCCACTGATTTCAGTGTGGAGATTATTCCACGGTAAATAGGCTTGTTACCATGTCAAGTGAACTATGCAATCAACTTGTGCTTTCTAGAACTGGGGGAGTAGTGTGGCGGTTGGGGAGGAGATTGTCCCTTGTTCTCTGGGCCTGATCATGGGATTTGGTCATCAGTATAGGAGGGTGAAGGTGAGAACCACACCCTCCTGCACTTGCTGCTAACTCCCTTGTGCTCTTCTTGCCATCACCCTCACCCCACAAAATTCCTCCTGTCGTTTCTTACCACTGGCTTGGGTAGCTCATTGATTCTGCATCTCCAGTAGGCCTCATTCTGACAAGAGCCTACGACTCCACAATGACTCTGCATTAAAATGAGCTACCAGCCTCTGATTGGTCAGCGGTTGTCACTAGATAGCATTTTGACCTCTATGTTCTTCCTGGGAAACATGATGCCAGGGAAAGCCCACTGCTGACTGCTTAACTGATAGACCATCCTGATAGAGACAATACAGGTCTCTCCCTTGCTCTCCAGCCAGTCAATAGGATTCCGATGCTTCCATTAAAAAAAAGAATCCTGACACACTTTCTTCTTTTATGCAGGACACAGTGCCTTCTAAGAGAGGCAGCAGACTAAGCAGAAGGGAACAGGCATAGCTGCAAATCCTCACCCCCATGGAGAAGCCATTCTTCAACTGTGATTTGGAGGTGCCGGTGTTGGACTAGGGTGTACAAAGTTAAAAATTACACACCACCAGGTTATAGTCCAACAGGTTTATTTGGAAGCACTAGCTTTTGGGGTGCTGCTCCTTAATCAGGTGGTTGTCTTAACTGAATTGATTAGGGTGGCCTTGACAAAGCCTGTCACCAGCAGAGTGATTGATTCCATAGAGAATTGCTGGTGTACTTTAGCTCAACAAACTCCTCAGATCTTGCCTTCCCATCATCCTGAAATTCCTTCAGATTTACTTGCAGCAGATTTTCTCTCCACTATACCACCCTTCGTTCACTCGAACCTGACCCTTGTGACTTTTTTCTTTCAGACACACTGCCACCAGGCCAAGAACTGGTAGAGGAATCTGCTGTTGAAGAGGAACAAGAGTCTGATAATCTTCTAATGGTCAGATTGTGGAGGATACAAAATCACACTCAGAACATACCAGGAAGCTCATTCCTTATGAAGGGCTTATGCCTGAACTATCGATTCTCCTGCTCCCTAACTTGCTGTGCTTTTCCAGCAGCACACTCTTGACTCTGATCTCCAGCATCTGCAATCCTTGCTTTCTCACATCAGGAAGCATGAGCAGGTTTCTCTATCCATTTGTCTCATTATTTGCTGCACCTCTCTGATAGGTTTCACTGATTGATCTACATGGACACCCAAATTGTTTCGTACATCACACTTCCCAATGTATTATCATTTAAGTATTTATCTGTCTTTCTGTTTTTCACATCAACATGTATAACTTCACATTTATCCATATTATACTGCATCTGATATGTGTTTGCCCACACATTCAACTTGTTGCCCTGAATAATCCTTGCATTCTCTTCACAATTTACAATCCCACCAAGTTTGCACATCAGCAAACAGAAAAAACATTGGATTTGATTTCCTGATCTAAGTTCTTTTGCATATCATAAAAAGCTGGGGCCCAAGGACTGATTCCTATAGTACACCACTAGTTACTGTCTGAAATCTGGAAACAGATCCAATTATTTTCTGCTCTCTGTTTCTGGTCCATCAACAAATTCACAATCCATGTGGCACGGTGGCACAGTGGTTAGCACTGCTGCCTCACAGCGCCAGAGACCCGGGTTCAATTCCCACCTCAGGCGACTGACTGTGTGGAGTTTGCACATTCTCCCCGTGTCTGCGTGGGTTTGCTCCGCTTTCCTCCCACAGTCCAAAGATGTGCAGGTCAGGTGAATTGGCCATGCTAAATTGCCCGCAGTGTTAGGTAAGGGGTAAATATAGGGGTATGGATGGGTTGTGCTTCGGCGGGTCGGTGTGGACTTGTTGGGCCGAAGGGCCTGTTTCCACACTGTAAGTAATCTAAACCATGCTGATATATTATCCCAATCCTATGCGTTTTGATTTTACCCACTAGCCTCTTATGTGGGATCTTATCAAAAGCCTTTTTAAAATCCAAATACACTGTATTTACCAGTTTTCACTTGTCTATTCTACTAGTTACACCTCCAAAAAAATTCACTAAATTAGTTGAGATTTATTTTCCTTTCATAAAACATGGCTTTGTTTAACCCTGTTAATGCATTTTAAGTGTTTTGTTATCAAAACCTTTCTAACAGATTTCAGCATTTCTTCCACTATTGATGTGGGGCTACTTGGTCTGTAATTCCAATTTTCTTTCTTCCTTCCTTTTTAGAGAGAGAAGTTACATTTGCCACATTCCAAACTGTCAGAACTGATTGAGAGTCTATAGAATTTTGGAACATGACATTTCTGGGTCCACATCCTTTTGTACTCTGGACACAGATTATCAAGCCCTGTGAGTTTGTGGGCCTTTAACTTCATTACCTTTCCCAGCAAGATTTTTTTTAACTAATAATGATTTTCTTCGATTTCTCCATTTCACTAAAGCATTGCCTTCTTAACATTTCTGGGAAATTATTTGTCTTCTTTTTTGTGGAGACAGAACCATGATTCAATTCTTCTGCTATTTCTTTGCTCCCCGTTATACTTTTCCCCATTTCTGACTGTTTATGATGCTCATTATCAGCTTTTGTTCTTCCCTGGCATCCCACTATCCATCCTTGGTGTAGCTGTCTCTCTCTCCTTTCTGAATTCTGTCTCCACATCCTCTCACTCCTTTACCGCCATCCCTTTCCCAACCTCTCTCACCTGTCTTCAGTATATATTTCACCTTTTCCTACCTACTGCTCGTTCTGATGAAAGGTCACAGGACCCGAAACATTGACACTGCTTTCTATCCAAAGTTGCTTTTAGACCTGCTGAATTTCTCCAGTAATTTTTGATTCCATTAGCCTTCCTACTTCACCTGTGTGCTAGCTTACTGGGTTTTGTGCACAAGTATCACCAAGTATCCTTGTGTTGATGCTTTCTCCACCTTTTCTCCATCAAAATAATAGTCCATTATTTTGTTTTCCCTTCCAACAATGAATAATATTTTCCAATATGAGACTCTATTACTTGTCTTTGTCTACTCAGCCTGGTTGTTATCCATGCCCTTTGTGCTCATTCAGTCTTTTGCAGTGGTGTGATGACCTAACTGAATGTGCTGTTAATGACAATGTCAGCATCGCAGGTGCTCCACAGTGAATCCACCTGTGCCTCCAGCTTCAAATTATGTTTAGTGAGTAGCTGTAGCTAGGCACATTTCCTGCACACATAATTGCCAGGAACACTGGATGTGTCCATAACTTCCCACAAAGCACAGGAGGAGTTTATCACAGATGGGAGTTCTGCTGCCATCTTCAGTCCTTTAGATTAAGCACATCAGTTATTCTTTAAAAGATACTAAATATACTGTGATCCATTGTTGCAATATAAATATTTTCACTATCGTCAAAAGACTTTATTTTATTTAAGCTCATGGGCATTAGCAGTTTAATTACTATAAAGTAGAAGTACTCACCTGACCCAAGTCCGGCTGCATGCTAATTTAAAGCTAGTTAAAGACACACCTCTACCAACATTATCTCACTGAATTCAGCACTGTCTTCACACCCTGATGTGGAGGAGCTGCAGTTTGTCTGGGGTGTACACAGTTAAAAATCACACAACACCAGGTTATAGTCCAACAGATTTATTTGAAAGCACTAGCTTTCAGAGTGCTACTCCTTCATCTGGTGGTTGTGGAGTATAAGATTATAAGACATGGAATTTATGGCAAAAGATTATTTGTCATGCAACTGAAATGATAAGCTGAACAAACTAGATTGCTGTTAAGTTTTTCATCTTTTAGAATGGGTTGCAGGTTTCAGTTTATTAATATGTAAATCCCAGAACTTATTTTAAGTCACCTTCTTGAGATAACTTAAGGTTTATTTTAAAAAAGAGCTGACATCTCAGCTCAGACAATGCATTAAAGGTGTGAGGTTAAAGTCTATGGGGTGAAATTGTATTTGCAGAATACTTGCAGATACATTTTATTTTGCTCAAAAAATGCACAATCTGCAGGCAGTCAATGTAGGCAGTCAATACATGTAATATTTTGTAAATTCAACTTTGGAAATAAAACCAGTCTGACTCAAGATTGGGATACAGACAGACTCTGACCTCACACCTTTAATGCATTGTCTGAGCTGAGATGTCATCTTTTGTAATAAAACCTTAAGTTATCTCGAGGAGGTGGTTTAAAATAAGTTCTGAGATTTACATATTAATGAACTGAAACCTGCAACCCATTCTAAAAGATGAAAGACTTAACAATCCAGGTTTGCTCAATATATCATTTCAGTTATATGACACTGCAATCTTTTGCCATAAATTCTGTGTCTTATGATCATGAAAACGCTATAACCACCTGATAAAGGAGCAGCGCTCCAAAAGTTAGTGCTTCCAAATGACCCTGTTGGTCTATAACCTGATGTTGTGTGATTTTTAACTTTTATCACACATTGAGTTCACTGTCGTCTACTTGTGCTGCTTTCATTGCTCTTTTCTCACGTTGTTCTATCCTCATTCATCATACTCCTGTCACATTGCTTATTATGTCTACTGTTCTCCTGTCATGCTGCTTAATACCAAGTTCGCTGCTCTCCTCTTGCACTGTGATATACTGAGCATATATACACTTTTGGAATTGAACAGCACATGTACTCCTGAAATAATAGGTGCTGCAGACCCAATAATGCAGCATAAGATTGATATGACCATGATACAATCAAGTTTTGAATAGTACTGAGGATTCAAATTTTGGAAGGCACTGAGACCAGATTTTATTTTTCAGGCTGTGAGGACACCATAGTGACCAATACTGAAATATTGAGCAAGATCTTAATGTTTAATATGTGTGCTAAGCTGAAAGACATCCTCAGCTTGTGATGGAATGGACCTGGAAACAAGAAAGCTGTATGCAAGAGCAAACCTGAGGAATAGAACCTCATATGGGAAAGTTAGAAAGCTAGCATGATGTACAATGCTAAAAGTTGATGTTGAACAGAAAATGATTATAAATTTCTGGAGTTTGTTCGGAATCAACATGCAACTGAAGTTGTGTTTGCACATGATGTAGCAGTTACTCATTTTCCAATTTGTATTATTGATCGATATCTTGATGCCACACATTTTAAAATTCTCACTGTTGTGTTAAAAATGTTAAACATGCAGCTTGTTAGACAAGGTTAATTAGATTGAGTTCTGAATTGATATAATTAGTATTGTCCCTTGGAGGGAAATAATGATCAGTTTTATGCTGGGCTCTCCTGTTCTCTCTTGACTTGTGTGTAGTGGAGAAAGGCAATTTTCGTAAGCAGGCTCTTGACATTTATAGAGTCATAGAAATGTACAGCATGGAAACATACCCTTCGGTCCAACTCAGTCAGGCCAACCAGATATCCTAACCTAATCTAGTCCCATTTGCCAGCACGTGGCCCATATCCCTCTAAACCTTTCCCATTTATATACCCATCCAAATGCCTTTTAAATGTTGCAATTGTAACAGCCTCCACCACTTTTTAACCAATGATTTGTGACTTTTGTGTAATATAATTGAGTTAATAGTCCAGAAAGCCTATAATTATTTTTCCATTTTAATTCATGAGATACACCTTGCTTAATGTTCATTTTATAGTGACACTACATTGCCAGTGTGTTTTGAAAAATCTTGTATTAAAATTCCATTTTATCAATGTTACCTATGTCTGTTTTTTGAAAACAATCAACTTAATACTATGCTCTTTCTCTTCTGCCATTAATTATTGTTTTTTTTTTCAACTTTGAATTGACATTGCTGTGAATAATTACTTCAAATTAATCTTCCAATATCCATTATATCTTGGGAATATTCATTGAAATCCGATCTTGAATGATAGAAATGAGGGACTTAATTTTGCCAATCCTGTAGTGAAAGGCTTGGAATTTCTGGGGCTCTTGGGGTGGGGTGGGGTGGAGGTTAGTGTAAGGTGGTGGGTGAGCAGCATATTGGGAAAACAGTGACAGATTGTCAGAATGAATTCCATATTTCTTCACATTACTACTCAACCTTCCTAGGTGTGATTAGGTAAAAGAGGAGACAAAAACAATGCTGCTAATTTTAGACCAGTTAGCTTAATATTTACCAATGGCAAAATGATAGAACTTATTGTAAAGGATGTAAAACCAGAGTATTTAGAAACACATAATATGGTCAAGCAGAGTCAATAAAGTTTCATGAATGGGAATTCATGTCTGACAAGCTTATTAGAATTCTTTGAGGAGGAAACAAGCAGGATAGCTCAAGGGAAGCAATGGTTGTAATATTTTAGGATTTTCAGAAGGTGTTTGAAAAGGTGCCACAATTAGACTACTTCTTTACCGCCCATGATGTTGGAGATAATACATTAACATGGATAGAGGATTGGCAAACTAATAGAAGACAGAAAGTTGGGATAAGGGGGCATTTTCAGGATGGAAACCCATAAGTGTTGGAGAGTCAATGCACTATCACATCTCTCCTGTGGCCCTTCTAGATTTATTAGACTGTGTAATTTAAAATATTCACCGTCACACAGTGTTCAATGCTGAGATAGACAGACTTTTATTGAGTAAGGGAATTAGGAGTTCTGGCAAAATGAATGTTGCCAGGATTGGAGGATTTGAGCTATAGGGAGAGGCTGAATAGGCTGGGACTGTTTACCCTGGAGGCTGAGGGGTGACTTTATAGATGTTAACAAAATCATGAGGGGCATGGATAGGATAAATAGACATATAAATAGGCTGGGGTGGGGGGAGTCCAGAACTAGAGGGCATAGGTTTAGGGTGAGATGGGAAAGATATAAAAGAGACCTACGGGGCAACTTTTTCACGCAGAGGGTGGTACCTGTATGGAATGAGCTACCAGAGGAAGTGGTGGAGGTTGGTACAACTGTAACATTTAAGAGACATTTGGATGGGTATATGAATAGGAAGGATTTGGAGGCATATGGGACGGGTGCTGGCAGGTAGGACTAGATTGGGTTGGGATATCTGGTCAGCATGGATGAGTTGGACTGAAGGGTCTGTTTCCATGCTGTGCATCTCTATGACTCTATGATTGTGCATGCTGGTGGTGGGAAGCAACTGCAGTTATTAATGAAATAAGATTTTCCATCAGTTTTACCATTTCTCAGGGAGATATGAGATTCATATGGTGCCAAATTCTCAAAGGAGGCAAATCTCAGCAGCAAATACTTGCTGAGATGTCCAGTCATTAAAATCAGCTGCATTACAATCAGTGAAGACTCAGGTCCCAGCATCAAAGTCTGAATCTGTGGTGATTGTAATGAAGTCAGCCGGCTAGGCCTTACGGAATAGGAGTTCTCTGTTTGGGGCTGTTAAGCTGGTCTAATTTTTTTTTAGATTCCCTACAGTGTGGAAACAGGCCCTTCGGCCCAACCAGTCCACACCGACCCTCTGAAGAGTAACCCACCCAGACTGACTGATGCACCTAACACTACGGACAATTTAGCATGGCCAATTCACCTGACCTGCACATCTTTGGACTAATCAGGGAGACCTGGCTGACAGATTAAAAGAGGAGTGTCAGAGATGCTGACACTTTGGTACCTGACTCAAAATGAGGCTGTACTAAAGGCAAGGACTGTTCATGTGAAAATAAAGGGTACCTTGGGGATATATACCAACCTCTGTGGAGTTATTTCAGAGCCATTATGCAATCAAGGCTCTGAAGATACATGGGCACTCTGCTCTCAGAGACTACTTCCTCCAGTGAGGCCAACAGCAGGATAGAGAATGCTTTCACTGAATGGAAAGGGGGAGCAGTAGGCTGAGATGTCCCAGCAACATGAATCTGAAATGGAACAGAGGTGAGGAGGCCTGCTGCCTCCGTGGGCCTGACAACAGCAATGAAGGACATAGCATTTTCCAAATGTCTCCCGATATGACCATTTGGAATCTGTCCCTCCTACAGTGAGGGAAATGCACACAGTGTCACACTTGTCCTGTGACTCCTCAAGTATGGGCGGCACGGTGGCACAGTGGTTAGCACTGCTGCCTCACAGCGCCAGAGACCTGGGTTCAATTCCCACCTCAGGCGACTGTCTGTGTGGAGTTTGTACGTTCTCCCTGTGTCTGCGTGGGTTTCCTCCGGGTGCTCTGGTTTCCTCCCACAGTCCAAAAATGTGCAGGTCAGGTGAATTGGCTATGCTAAATTGCCCATAGCGTTAGATGCAGGGGTAAATGTAGGGGAATGGGTCTGGGTGGGTGCGGGTCGGTGTGGACTTGTTGGGCCGAAGGGCCTGTTTCCACACTCTAAGTAATCTAATCTATTGTTGCTCTGTGTCTCTTAAAAGAGTCACCATCATGCCACTCAGAGGCTGGTGCTACGTGGCTGTTCATCTTTTTCTCTACAATGAGCATTGTGACCCTTTGAACACATCAGTCCTTGGTCATTCACTACACATGGGTTGGCCGCCCTTGTCTTGCATCTCACATGAGCACCACAAAAAAAAACATGGGAGACCTTGCCATTATGCATTGCCACTCACCTTGTCAGAATTCACAAGGTCATTGAATCTCTTCTGGCACCCCATGTTCATGCAAACATCCTGAGGCTCTTGGCTTGCCCAGCTACCTTCAATGGGAATTTAACCTTGCACTATGCCTTGAATATCAGCAGAGAGCTGTGATTGAACATTGCATTTCTTCTCAATGTAGTTATTGCTTCACAGGCTCATGTTGGTTATCTCTTTCCTCTCCCCTCTATTTGTGCAGCCTGACTGAAGGCTTTGTCTGGTTTTAATACATGATGTTGTGAAATGACTAGATGGCTATTATTGACTGGCTCCCTTGTCAACAGGATTCCAATTGGCTGCATATTGGAAGATCACCAATGAAGTTTTGCCGTAATTCTGTGAATGATCCCGCTATTGGGATGTTGACTCATTTGGTCGATCAAAGTATCTGTTGACTATGGCTGTAAGGATCCTAATGTTAAACAGAGGTCACTAATCGATTCAATTGATCAATTACACAGACTGCAACCAATAAGCTCAGAGGCACATGTTCCAACACTTTCTCTTAGAATGCAAGTAAGGCCTAAGATAATGTACTTGGGGAGATCCAAGATGGCGGCGACTCAGCAAGTCTGAGTCTATCGTGCTCCTCCCAAGATCTAGGCAAAGTGAGCCACCCTCCTCCACCACACTCACCAAATCAATTAACAATAGTTTTTACTTAATGTAATTAGTGGTTTAGTATTAAATTTATACAGTTCAGTCTTCTGTAAAAATGACTAGGGGGAAAGGAGCCCGCAGTTCTCAGCAGGCAGGAGCCCCGCACCCACCCTCCCCAGCTGCAGCAGAGGCGTCCGCAGCTGCCCCGGGGGACTTACCTACGGTGGCGAACTATCGTGGGGTTCCTGGGTCAAGGGTGGGGCACTGGTTGGGAGAGGTTATGATGGGTTTTTTGGAAAGGAAGTGATGTCCCCTGGGAATAAGGGGGAAGATCTCCATTTAAATACGTTTTATACTTTTTTTTAACTATTTAGAAATAGTTTTTTTATTATATTGATCTGAATGCACAAAAGAGCTTTTATTTTTGTGAATTTTATATGCTGTATGCTTGGGATGTTTTGGATAAATACGGGTTTTGTTGTGATCTGATGTTAACACATTCCGAGCATGTATATCACTGCTCAATTTATGTGTTATTAGTTGGACTTTTTTTCTCTTGAATAATGTAAGAATTTTAATGATACACCTGGTTAGTTGTAAGTTAGATGAGTAGTTAGTTGAGTTTTGTCTTTTTTTTCTCTTGGTATTTCTGTTTTCTTGTTTGATAGATTTGGGTTATCATTTATTTAAGATTTAACTGTATATCAATGTTTATACTTGGGTCTTTTTTTTAGTTTTCTTTTGTAAACTTGTTAAAACATGTTACATTTTTCAATAAAAATATCTTAAAAAAAAGATAATGCACTTCAATTGGTCTGAAATGCTTCTGATTGTTCAACAACTGACTCTGAAGGATTTCTTTTCTTTGCAGTTGGCAGCCTTGCATATATTAATGTTTCAAAGTTGTTGGCATTTTCACATGGAATGAAATTACAGATATACATTGATGGTCCAGATAAAAGCATCATGATTCAATGCCCTGTTCCACCCATGGATTTTCTAATTTACCTTGTTACCCCACATGTGAAGATAAAGGACCCCTTACCTATCAAGGCAAATAATTAAATTCATCTGTCTATTTGAAGTCCCACTAACAAAACAAGAACATGATTCAAAAAATCTTCCTGTTTCAGAACAGTGATGCAGTGATGAATTTACATCGTGCAAAGTTATTTTTGTTGTCAGTAATGGTCAGCCAATTTCTGGAAAAAAAAAGCAAGAGATAATTTCTGAATCTATGGTGATAGAATGCTTACAGTACATTGGAGGTTGTTTGGTCCACTGTATCACTGCTGGGCCTCTAAAAGAACAATTCATCCAGTATCACTTTACCACCTTGTCCTTGCAACCCTTCACACTCTTCCTTTTCAGACAATAATCCAATTGCTTCATGAATACCTGCCTTCATCACATTGTCAGGCAGTGCATTCCAGAGCCTAACCACTTGTTATGTAAGTAAGTACATACATATTCACAAAGGCCACACATATGGAACTGTGAAAACAGTTTGGATTTCAGGTACATGCATGCAACCAATCTGACCATTCTTTGTGATATAATTTGTGATATTGTAATTAAATATCACAAGAATCTATACTTGGTATTATTGTTAACAAATGATTTACAATCTAGTCAAACTAGAGTCAATGGGAATTATGGGGAAATCTTTCCATTTATTGGAGCCTAGTAGAAATGAAGATGGATATGGCTTTGAAGTTCAACTATTTCAAGATACAGGACATCACTGGGAGAGTTCCTCAGGTCTTAGGCTCAACGATTTTCATTAATGACCTGCCCTCCATCTTATGGCAGATGTGTGGGTGTTCACTGACGTTCACACAATGTCCAGCATCATTTACAACTCCTGAGATATTGAACCAGTCCATGTCCAAATGCAACAAGGCCTAGACAAAATACAGGCCTAGGCTGGGAAGTGGCAAATAACATTTGCACTACACAAGTTCCAGGCAACAAGCATTTCAAAACCAGAAAACCCAATTATCACCCCATGATGTTCAACATTAGTAGCACTGTTGAATCTTGCACCTGGAATATCTGAGGAGTTATCACTGACCTGAAGCTAAACTGTACCAGCCATATAAACATTGCAGCTAGAGGAGCAGGCCAGAAGCTCAGAATCCTGTGGTGAGTATCTCACTCCCTAACTTCTCAAAGTCTATCCACAAGGCACAAGTCAGGATCGTGGTTTATTGAGCATCTCCTATTTTAAAAATGTAACTACCAAGAGCCTAAGTTGTAAAGTTCTATCCCTTTATATATTTGTGCCCTTTACTTATTTTGTCATTAAATCTTTGGCCAAATGTTTGTTACTTGCCCATTTATCAAGTGCCCTTATACCTCCTTATGTAGCTCAATATCAAATATGGCCAGAGGTTAACCTTCAAATATTTCAATAGGTTAAACATGGAAATCATTGTTGTAATATATCATTGAGAAGTGAGATGTGACAAAAATTGCTGAGCACATTCCACAAGTAATTACTGCAATCTGGGCTAATTGTTAAACATGGGCCATATTATTGTGTATAGTGCCAACACGAAAGACATGAAAGTTCACAAAAATGCTGCAAAGTTACATCAATTGCATTCTGTCTCCTGTATTTTATAATTAGAAAACATTCACAACTGAAATTTCTAATTCAATTCTGCAACGAAAAGAAGTCAGTAATTAATTTATTATTGTCTATTTTATTTCTTGCTCAGGTCTGGAATAGCTAAGAATCTCAGTTACAAACCAGACAAACTGCTTCTTCGGGTACAGCATTCCTTTCAGGCTGAGGTATTGTTACAAATGTATAGTACATTTGTTACATTTTTTAGAGCACAACATTTAATTTCAGAAGTTTAATGTAAGATGAAACTCTTGGTTAAGAAACTGATATGCATCTAATAAATACAAATCAAAATGATTAATGTTGATTACATCAAAGAAAAACTTATGTTTACTTTACAAGGTCAAATTTACAAGTGTAAAAACTTATCAAGGAATGACTGAATCTGAGCTTGGTAGAGCTTGTATATTATAGTTTCAATAAAAGAAGTTACTAGCTCGCAATTCTGGGAAAGTGACTTATAAAACTCCACTCGAGGTATAAATAGTTCAGATGAGTCACAGGTAAAAATAATAAATTGTCATCTCAATAAAAGCAAAATACTGCAGATGCTGGAAATCTGAAAAAACTCAGCTGACCCGGCAGCATCTTTGCAGAGAGGACAACGTTAATGTTTTGTGTTTGATGAGACTCCATTGGGTGGAAGTGTCAACTCTGTTTTTCTCTCCATAGACACTGCCAAATCCACTAAGTTTCTTCAGCATTTAATGCTTTCATTTTTAATTTATATTTCTGTTTGAAACATCTCAAGGACAACACTTTATGGTTCAGATGGACCCTGGATTACAAGCTTCCTTTGTGTAATTTATCTCAATCTCATAGAATCATGGAACCCTTACAGTGTAGAAGCAGGCCATTCAGCCCATTGAGTCCATAATGACCCTTCAAAGGGCATCCCACCCAGACCACCTCCCCGCCGGTCCCTGTAACCCTGCATTTCCCATGGCTAATCCACCTAACCTGCACAGCTTTGGACTGTGGGAGGAAACGAGAATGGGGAGAATGTGGAAACTCCACACAGACAGTTGCCCGAGGGTGGAATCAAACCTGGGTCCTTGGTGCTGTGAGGCAGCAGTGGTAACCACAGCGACTGTGCTGCCCAAAGAAGGGAGTTGTACTTTCGGTATTGTGTAGGCTGCAGCTCAGTAAATTAGGGGAGCAAAAGAAAGTAATTGTTAGTTAGACCCACGACCTCAAGCAGAGAAAATATAAACCATAATGTTCATTATATGTCGATGGAGTCATAGAGTCATAGAGATGTATAGCATGGAAACAGTCCCTTCGGTCCAACCCGTCCATGCCGACCAGATATCCCAACCCAATCTAGTCCCACCTGCCAGCACCCGGCCCATATCTCTCCAAATCCTTCCTATTCATATACCCATCCAAATGCCTCTTAAATGTTGCAATTGTACCAGCCTCCACCACTTCCTCTGGCAGCTCATTCCATACATGTACCACCCTCTGTGTGAAAAAGTTGCCCTGTAGGTCTCTTTTATATCTTTCCCCCTCTCACCCTAAACCTATGCCGTCTAGTTCTGGACTCCCTGACCCCAGGGAAAAGACTTTGTCTATTTACCCTATCCAGGCTCCTCATAATTTTGTTAACCTTTACAAGGTCACCCCTCAGCCTCCAATGCTCCAGGAAAAACAGCCCCACCCTGTTCAGCCTCTCCCTATAGCTCAAATCCTCCAACCCTGCCAACATCCTTGTCAATCTTTTCTGAACCCTTTCAAGTTTCACAACATCTTTCCAATAGGAAGGAGACCAGAATTGCAGGCAATATTCCAACACTGGCCTAACCAATTTCTTGTACAGCCGCAACATGACCTCCCAACTCCTGTACTCAATACTCTGACCAATAAAGGAAAGCATGCCAAACGGCTTCTTCACTATCCTATCTACCTGCGACTCCACTTTCAAGGTCTCTTTTAACCTGCTCTCCAAGATCTCTTTGTTCAGCAACACTCCCTAGGACCTTACCATTAAGTGTATAAGTCCTGCTAAGATTTGCTTTCCCAAAATGCAGCACCTTGCATTTATCTGAATGGTAGCTTGAACTAGTCTGTAATTTATAAAGGGGGACAGATGCTGGAACAGCTCCGTTGTTTGAATGATATAGAGGAGCCAGTGTTGGACTGGGGTGGACAAAGCTAAAAATCACACAACCCCAGGTTATGGTTCAACAGGTTTATTTGAAAGCACTAGCTACTGCTTCCAAATAAACCTGTTGGATTATAACCTGGTGTTGTGTGATTTTTACCCTTGTTTGAAGCCTGAGAAAGAAACATACAGTATTCCCTGCAATGAAATGCAGCTTGCCTAGTGGCAGAATGCAGTTAGGTTCAATGGTTAAGTTGGAAAGAGCTGTATAGAAACGGTGGTAGCAGACTAGGGAAAAAAAAATCAGGTGCAAGTTTGGGACAACAAGCTGAAATGCCCCAACTGCGAGGTTCTTAAAGAAAAATCAGAGGATCACTTAGCCAAAAGCTAAGGGAATGATCCCTGAGAAATCTCATACTTCGGAGCATTGCATACTGAGGAGAAACTAAAATTAATTCTGCAGAATCATGGTATTTGTTTAGGAAAGTGAGTGGACCTTTAAAGTTTTAAGTTAAGAGAAATAATGGTGCAGGAGAGGTGAGGCAAAGGAGTAAAATGTAGAACTGAGTTTATTAAGTTAAAAATCACACTACACCAGATTATAGTCCAACAGGTTTATCTGGAAGTACTAGCTTTCAGAGCGCTGCTCCTTAGACAACCACCTGATGAAGGAACGGTGCTCCAAAAGCTAGTGCTTTCAAATAAACCAGTTGGACTATAACTTGATATTGTGTGATTTTTAACTTTGTACACCCCAATCCAACACCAGTACCTCTAAATCAGCTCTGACTTTATCACATTTTCTTTACAAATTGTCGTGTGAAGTTGCCAGCGCTTGTTGTAATTGTTTTTTTATGCAATGAAGTTTTTGATAAATGTGTGAAATCTTGTGGAGTAATTTATTTTGGTTATTTGGGTATTTAAAATCTTTAATGGTACCTATTGGAATTGTAATAGAATGCATTTAGTCTATCACTTGCTCCTTTCTCAATGATGAGCAGCAAGTCAGTGTCATTTGTGTCATTATTTTGTGTCCACACCTTACCATCCTGTAGGCCACCCCCACACCAGCCCAAAGGAGTGGGCAATTTGGCCCTTCAAGCCTCACCAACTATTCAATATGATCAAGGCTGATCATCCAACTAGTTTTGTGTTCCTGCCTTCCCCCCATATCTTTTGGACTTCAGAACTAAAGCTGATGTTTTTCTTTTAAACATTCAATGTTTTGACCTCAACTGCTTTCTCTGGCAGATAATTCGTCAGGCTTACGATACTCTGAATGAGATTGATAAATTTCTCTTCACCTCAGTTCCAAATGACTTTCCCTACATCCTCAGACTGTGACTCTTAGTTCTGGGCTCCCCAGTCATCAGGAACATCCTTCCTGCATCTATCGTTTTAGAATTTTAGAGGTTTCTATGCAATCCGCCCTTGTACTTCTGAATTCCAGTGAATGTTCTCCTAACCGATCCAGTCTGTCTTCATACGTCAGTCCTGCCATCCAGGAATCAGTCTAGTAAATATTAGTTGCACTCCTTCTGTAGCCAACACATTGTTCCACGGATAAGGACTCGGAAACTGCACATAATACATTAGAAGTAGTTTCACCAAGGTCTTACACAGTTACAAGAAGATTACAATTACAAGAAAACACCCCAGCACCTGTAGCTCCCTTCCCATTCCCACCGTCCCTTGCTGTTGGTCAGCCTCTCACTGCTCCCCCTACTGTCTCAGGAACTGCAACTGCAGGAACTGGAAAACACTATCCCCACCCCCTGTCACCTCCAGTTGCATGGCAGCAAACATCTCTCTAAATGTTGGCTATGTATTGAATTCAGTTTTCTCATTGTTCAATGTAATTGGTTTGATTTAGGTTTAGATTTTATTGTCATGTGTACACGAGTACAGTTAAAAGTTGCCATTCTCTAGTACCTTCTTAGTATATAAATGGCAGGATTTAAAATAGAAGCAGAAATAAAAGAAACAGCTGAAAGAAAAGGAAGTCTCTAGATTGCTCCCCTGTCTCTGGTGTGAGTCCTTTCTGCCAGAAAAAAACAAAGCCATAAAATCCATCCTCAGTCTGCTAACACTCAGGTGCTCTGAGATCCCCCATGACGCATCGGCCAGAATGCCACCACCTCCGGCATCAGGTAACCGGGCCCAGCTATGACCTGGAGCACACCACAGCCACTGGGGCCGTTTTGCCATTGTTTGACAACATCTTGCTTCCACTGATGTCATTGCCACCATGAGTCCACATTGGGCAAATCTCAGCAATGCAGTTGCCATTGAAGCAGTCGGGGTCCCAACTGGGCACAAACTCGATACTGGGCCCACCGGGCCGAAGCAGCTAGTGCCTCATTCTGGCTTACAATGTTGTCATTGCCACCTCCTGGGAACGCCATTTTAGCAGGAAACCCGCTGCTGCTGACCACTCCTGCAGGAAAGAACTGCTCCTGCCGCTGCTGACATGCTGTGAAGGGGACTTGTCCAACTGAAAAAGGAAGAAAAAGAAAAAATCAAAAGTAAAAGAAAGAGAAAAAACAAAGGCTGATGGAAATGATGGGTCCTGAGCTCAGGACCCATGCTAAACGCTGCTTCTCCTCTGCCGCCATCTTGGAATCACCTTGGTTAGTCAACCCTTTGTGTTTTCTTCAATTCTGTAATAATAAAGAGAGATAATTAGTAATTGTGATCAGGAAATGATGATTTCCTCTCATATTGCAACTCTGAATATGTCTTCAGTTGGCCAATCTTCCCTTGTAGTTTTCTCACATTGACCAGCCAACAATTACCCAGTTATAACTTCAGATAATAATGCAGTTAACTCTTGTTCTGCCCTTGAGGAGGATAGTATTCATATTCTTTCAATTCTGAATGTGCACATGCTTGACTTATTTTCTCTCCAGTAAGATAGCAAATAACAATATTCACAATACTTCGACATAATCACATGTACAGGCAGTTCTGCTATAACATGTCTTTCGTTAATACGATTGTGTGAACAGGGAATGCTTTTTCTAGAACATGAACTTTTAAAGTGTGTGTTGGCTACAACGTGATTACGTCGCCAATACTTTAAGTGTATTTTTATTGTATGAATTTTGTGTAGCACAGGCTCGCTCAAGAATGCAACTACCACGTAATAGCAGCACTACATGTAGAGCCAGTCCTTATCCAATTAGAAAGACTAGTTAACACCAGTATTTAGAAAACTGTTTCTCGGGACCCTCTTGTGATGCAGTGGGTTGTCCCCACTCCTTGGACTGGGAAGCCCATGTATAAGTCAGGTGTGTAACAACATCTCTGAACCGTTTGATTAGAAAAATAAGTTAAAGAAAATAAATAAAACTTCCTGTTATTGTGCCATTCTAACATGCATTTATCTGTTTGGGCTACTGAGTATCAATTATTTTACACTCAGGTGGTTAAAGTGCCCCCATCGAATAGTCACCATCTAGATCGCTAAGGCTAGCAGCCCATTGTTATATTTAGAAATTTGCACCTTACAGTGGCCCTATAGTTTTGCAAATTGTTCTATTTTTGGCAGTTAATTTAACATGTCTGGAAGGATATGCACCTGATGGTTTAACTGCATTCTGCAGATGCTGGCTGATCTGTGTGCTTCCAAATTTTGCTATTCTTTTTGTTTAAGAATTCAATTTTTATTAGTAAAAGAGAGATTTCCTTTTTTTGTAGTAAAATAAAGAACTGACCTTTGGACATTGCATGATTTCAGTACAGACCATAAACCGCACTTCAAAGCCAATATAGGGTGGAATCAAATACAGCGATGTAGACTGTGTTGCAGAATCAGATGTAAAGTCTGACAAGTCCCAGCATAACATCAAAATTATCTTGTTCTACCTTTTATGCTTTTCACAAGTGACATGGTGAGATTCTCATTAGGGTGTTGTGAGACATGTCATTTGATGGGGATTAATGTTTGCTAAACACCATGTTAATGCCACAATCCCCTTCTTTAACATTCAATTTATCAAAGTCACCAAACTCTCAATGTCAGGAAAACTGGACAATGAAATTAGAATATGTACCTGGCCAATCCAGCTCATCACTGGGTCTGAATAATCTTCATGTTGCCTGTGACAAAACTCCAGTCCACATCATGATGAATGGGCACAGACAATGGCATCCTGAATCTGCTGAGTCATCGTGACCATTGTGGCAACTCTCTGATATACCAGTAGTGTACTCTGGATGGTTAGACTTACATTGTGTTTTAAGGCTATGATTGTGGGTCTAGTTGAAGTTATTCTCAGTCAGGAGATTCATGGCTCTGAGTGGATCATGGTCACTTTGCTGCTTCCCTGGTGCTTAGTCTGAGGGCTAAGGTAATACTCCAAAAATCTCAATGCACCTCTGATTAAGACAAAAAAAAAGTCTCTGCCCACATTTTTGTAGACACTGTGGTGGGGAAATAAGGTAAAAACAAGAGCTGCAGATGCTGGAAACCAGATTCTAGATTAGAGTGGTGCTGGAAAAGCACAGCAGTTCAGGCAGCATCTGAGGAGCAGGAAAATCGATGTTTTGGGCAAAAGGAATGCTTTTGCCCGAAACGTCGATTTTCCTGCTCCTCGGATGCTGCCTGAACTGCTGTGCTTTTCCAACACTGCTCTAATCTAGAATCTGGTGGGGAAATAAGTCAGCTAAATTGCTCAAACAACAGTAAGATAAATAGAGTGTCGGAGGCTGAGGGGTGACCCGAAAGAGCTTTATAAAATCATGAGGACCATAGATAGGGAGAATAGTCAAGTTTTTTCCCCAGGATAGGGGAGTCCAAAACTTGACAGCATCGGTTTAAGGTGAGAGAAGAAAGATTTAAAAATGACCTAAGGGACAACTTTTTCACACAGAGGGTGGTGAGTGTATGGAATCAGCTGCCAGGGGAGGTGGAGGAGGCTGGCAAATGGGACTACATTAATTTAGGATCTGTGGTTGGCATGAACTAGTGGACCGAAGGGCCAGTTTCCATGCTGTGCATCTCTATGACTCTATAATTCATAGATTCAATGACTTGGCAGTAGCAATGTTTTTCTCATTTCAATCCTGAACAATTGGTTTCTAATACAATTGGCTTCTACACCATGTTTTAGAATCTCTGTCTAGTGGAACTCTAAACATTTATCCTCAGAAACCCATTCAGAATCTTGGATGTCTGAATAAAGTTACTTCTAATTCTTCTAAATTTCAGTTAATACAGACCCAGTTTATTGTCTTTTTACAGGACATCAACCATAAGTGGCTTAACAGCGCCACCACTCATTGAGTTGGTCGCGACCTAAAGGATATAACTGCTGGACTGGGATTGCAGCAAGCAATAAGGGAACCAATAAGATACAAAATTATACATGACCTTATCCTCATCAAGTTGCCTGCTGAAGATTCATCCGTCCCTAACAACATTGGTAGGACAGAACACCGCACATTCCTTGCGGAGGCAAAGCCCTGTCTTCACATTGAAATACTCTACATCATTGGAAGGATGTGGAAGCATTGGAAAGTGTGTAGAGGAGATTTACCAGGATGTTGCCTGGTGTGGAGGGAAGGTCTTTTAAGGAAAGGCTGCGGAACTTGAGGCTGTTTTCATTGGAAAGAAGAAGGTTAAGAGGTGACTTGAAAGAGGCATAAAACCTAATTAGAGAATTGGATAGGGTGGACAGGGAGAGCCTTTTTCCTCAGATGGTGATGGCTAATACGAGGAGACATAGCTTTAAATTGAAGGGTGATAGACATAGGTCAGAGGTAGGTTTTTTTACTCAAAGAGTCATAAGGGCGTGGAACAGTAGTGGGCTCGCCAACATTAAGGGCATTAAATGGTCATTGGATAAACATATAAATGATAATGGAATAGTGTAGGTTAGATGAGTTATAGATTGGTTTCACAGGTCAGTGCATCATCAAGAGCCAAAGAGCTTGCACTGCATTGTAATGTCCTATGCTCTATGTGTGGTGTGGCAATATCACTGTGCTGAATGGGATACACTGCAAGCTTGTTTAGTGACTCAAGGTTGAGCAACTATGAGCTACTACAGGCTATCAATTGCAGAACTATGCTCCATAGCAATCTGCTAATCTACCATTACCAACAAGCCAGAGGATCAATCTGGTTCAATAGACAGTGCAGGTGGCAGGTATACATAAACATGAGGCGTCAACCTGGTGAGGCAACAAAACAGTCTAGAGTTGAACAAGGCTAAGCGATTCCACAACCAATAGATCAGATCTAAGCTTCACAATCCTGCCACATCCAGTCGTGATTAGGGGTGGACAATTAAGCAAATCACTGGAACAGGTGGCTCAATAAATACCTTCATCCTGAAAACGAGGGGTGCTCAGCACATCAGTGCAAAGGCTGTTGCATTCACAACAGTCTCTGGCTAGAAGGTCTGAGCGGATGATCCACCTCAGCCTTCTCCCCAGGTCCCCAGCGTGACAGGTTCAACCAATTTGATTCTCTCCACATGATATCAAGAAATGGATGGAGGGCCTGGACACAGCAAAGCCTATAGGCTCTGGCAATATTCCAGCAAGGGTAGTGCATATGTAGTCCCTCATTCCTGTACCAGCTGAGGTCACCATGCCTTTGCAACTCACCTCTTGCCTGAGGCATGGTGACCTTCACAACCAGTTATGTCTCTCTCCCTGGGACTATGATAAGTACCCAACAATGTATAAAATTGCTTGAGTATGTCATGTACACAAAAACTGAACAAATACAACCAGGCCAATTACTGCCCTTTCCATCTAATTGTGATAGTGTCATAGAGTAATACAACATGGAACCGACCCTTTGGTCCCACTTGTTCATGCCAACCAAGTTTCCCAAACTAATCTCGTCCCATTTTCCTGCATTTTGCCGATATCTCTTTAAGTGGTTCCTATCATGTATCTGTCCAAATGCCTTTTAAATGTTCGAACTGCAGAGGAGATGATGTCTTCAAAGTACACTAATAAGCAGCACTTACATAGCAATAACCTTCTCCATAGTGCTCAGCTCAAGTTCCACCAGGAGCCACTCAGCTCCTAACAGCATTACAGCTCACATCGTGACTACCAAAGCCTGTCCACCACCTATAAGGCACATGTCAGCAGTGTAATGGATTATTCCACATGGATACTGCTCCAATAACACTCAAGAAGCTTGATACACGCAGGACAAAGTACTCAGCTTTGATTGGTACCACAGCCACAAATATCCATTCTCTTTGCCACCTTTGTTCAGCAGCAGCAATGCTTACCATCTACACAACTGCAGAAATTCTTCAAGACTCGTTAGAGAGCACTTTACAAACCTACAAAGAATGACAAGGACAGCAGATACATGGGAACACCATCACCTTCAAGATCCCCTCCAACCAACTCACTATCCTGACTCGGAAATATATTGCCATTCCTTCAGTGTCACTGGGTCAACGTCATGATACTCCCTCCCTAACAGTTGGTTTGCCTCCACAAAAGGAACTGCAGCGGTTCAAGAAGACAACTCATCACTACCTTCTCAAAGCCAACTAGCGATGGGCAAACAATGTTGGCTTAGCCAGTGACACTCACGGTGAATCACAGAATTTAAAAAAAACTCCTCCCAGAATTGAATTTAATGACCCTTCAGTACACAGTAATCCAGCTATGGTCTTTCAATTTTAACAAGCCTTTTAAAATTTTTTTTCACTTGAATCCTGTTAAAGTCAAAATATAGTTTGCTCTCTGAATAGCTTGCTGCATCAGCATATTGCCTTTCTCAATTACTTGTGCTTTACAAGAACACCCACATTTCTTTACTCTTTTAAATTATAGTTAAAGTCATCAGAGGGCCACTCTCTCATTAGAAAGATTTGACTGGTGGTGAGAGGAGAGGTTACCAAGGCAGGATCATCATAGTGACCTCAGCTGGTGCAGGAATTGAACCCACACTGTTGGCATACTGTTACCTCATAGACCAGTTGCCTAGTCAACTGAGTTAACTGGCACATACTGATCAGTCTCAGACCTGTTACATGATATTCTGCACTATACTCCATCCAGGCGTATGATGGAGTTCTCCCCACTTCTCTATAGAATATAGAACATTACAGCGCAGTACAGGCCCTTCGGCCCTCGATGTTGCGCCAACCTGTCATACCAATCTGAAGCCCATCTAACCTACACTATTCCATGTGCATCCATATGCTTGTCCAATGACGACTTAAATGTACTTAAAGTTGGCGAATCTACTACCATTGCAGGCAAAGCATTCCATACCCTTACGACTCTCTGAGTAAAGAAATTACCTCTGACATCTGTCCTATATGAATGCAGTTTCAAGAACACTCGAGAAACTCCACATTGTCCAGGTCAAAGCAGCTGCTTGATTGGTACCACATCCACCAACTCCCACTGCCTCTCCCACCAATGCTTAGAAGCAGCAGTATGTATCATCTGTAAGACACACTGCAGATATTCACCAAAATTCCAAGAAGGACAAGGACAGGACATGGGAACACCACCATTTGCAAATCCCCCTCCAAGCCATACACCATGATGTAGAAATATATCACGGTTCCTTCAATGGTACTGGGTCATAATTCTGGATCTCCACCCCTAATGGCATTGTGGTGTACCTACAGCACATGGACTGCAGAGGATCAAGAAGGAAGCTCACTATCATCCACTCAAGGGGCAACTGTGGTCTGGGCGTTAAATGCCAGATCGAGAGCGGCTCACATTCCTTGAATGAATAAAAAACACACAAACTCTTTCTCTTTGTGTGAACGGGCCAAAGATGCAGGCTAGCCACAACTGGTCGGTGCACTTGCTAACTGCTGCTTTCTGTGCGTAATTCGGAGGAACGCGAACACACCGTGAGAGATGCTCAGGAAGCAGACCCACCAGGGAATCGGGCAGGCAGAAATCAGGATGAGCTGAGAGAACTCCGGGTGTTGGTGCAGTTGGCCGCACTCTCCTTCACTTTCTCATCATTTTAGATGCCGTGTTTTAGTTGTTGCTGTGACTGACGTGACGTCAGCAGCCCAGAAGAGATTTCCTTCACAACAGAGATCTCCAGTACCCAGCGAGACAGGGCACTAGCAATAGAGAGAGAGAGAGAGAGAGAGTCTGATCCAGAGGAGGGCAACATGTGAAACATTCTCTATTCTGGAAAGAGAAAGATAACCATGGCAACAGGAACATTGACCAACTAAGAGTGAAATAACAGAAAAGGAGAGCCAATCTTTCTTTTGGAAGGGACGACAAAAAGAAAATCGTACAGATCCCTGGAAACAGGTAGGAGGGAGTGATTGTGATGACCTATAGGTACAGTAATGGTTTCGTCCACGTGTTCACAGAGAAAATTGTATCAATGTCATTACATAAGTTCGCACAATGCGGAGAAGATGAGGATCAACTTTGCAAAATGCATATGTCATGTCATTTGAAGGATGATTTGGAAGATACTGTAATGGTATAGCAGAAGCAGCATGCATTGTAGTGGACTGGTGAATTCAGTGTAATCTGGGGCTGGCTGTGTTTGCAGTCGGTGGCGTTGTTTTACTGCGGGTTGCAACATGACACAGGGAGCAACTGGAGGCGACAGTGTAGGCGACTTAGTGTGTCAGACAACGAAACGCATAAACAGCAAGGCTGTACGATACTACACAGCCAATTGACTTTTAAGCATTAAACCCGCTTACTCTTTCAGAAATACAAGGGAATCCGAAAGCTCAGTCCTGGTATAAACAAGTAGTTTGAGTAAAGTCATATTTTATTCCCGTCAAACCCAATATCAGTCTTTTATTTAAAGTTATGCATTGAACGTATCTTGGCATTGTGAGTTATTAATGTGTTTTTTTTTAACCTGGGGGTTGACTGTAAGTTAAAATGTAGAGGGACCAAGTGAGCTTTCGACAGAGGGGGAAAAGAAGATTGAGGTTAGATATCATCACCACCTCGTTGTGTGATTGCTTTAGATTTTTTTTTCTTCTGTATTACCTGGTGCTGTTATTCCGTCTTGGCTTGTCTATTGATATTGAAGCCTGATTTATATATAAAAAAGTTCTATTTACATTGAAATGTATCACATCATCAGGATAAATATATATGCTTATGATATCATTCAGACCACGTACCGTGCATCAAATCATGCCTTAAATATTGCGTAGCCCCTTTCGATCTTACCTGCCTCACTCGTAGTACACTCTGATTGTTAACGAAATACGTTGACCATTAACTTGTCAGTCAGTATGTGACTGTGTTTATACGTGTACATAAATGCAATATCTATTAATTTATATATCAATGTTCGGACATCTAATGTGTGTAATGTGCATTTACATACATTTATGCGCATTTCCATGCATTTATGCCGCTATGTCTGTATGCAAATATGTATGTATGTATTCTTCTGTGGGTACCTGAGTTTGTGAATAAATACATGTGTGCATGGATGCATGCATGTGCACATACATGTTATTGACATTGTTCTGTGTGTATACTTGCATGTGTGCCTGTGTGTATGTGAATAAGAATAGGTGTTTATATATGCATGAGCATTAAAATATGATTCTGGTTACATACATCTATATTATATATGCATATAGATATGTGCATATGTGAAATGTATATATGTACATATGTTTTTGTGTACAAATGTGTATGCACATTTATATGCATATGAGTGCATGCATACATTATACACATTTGTGTGCACATATTTGCAGACATGTTGATGTCTGTGCATTTATGTATACACATAAATAAGAATTTCTCTGAGACTATTCAGGCTAAGAAGCCAGACTGCAGCATTGGGATTAGCCTTATTTCTGCAATCATTATTATCTGCAGGGTGGAAAGCAACAAGAATAGCACATAATAGTAACATGAAGCAACTTAATTAGAGTGCTGTTTGCTTTCATTATTTCATTGGGGCATATTTGTATTTAACCAAGACACGAACCCATCTTTTTTCTTGCTATTATCGCTTCATGTTTGGATGTAGCAAGGAATTTGCGAATAAATATCTCTTGGTTTTTTTCAAATGGGTACAGAAAAGAAGTGGTTTCACCTCTCCTCTTCCGAACCCTACCCTCACTCTATGACATTAACGCAAGGCAGCCATTCTGAATCCACACTGAGCTCATCAAATGTAGCATCATAATTCAGTAACTCTATTCCATTTTGGGTGATGGTGTGGTAAAACTTGATAATGTTATTAACATTGATTCACTGGAAGAAAAATGTACTTATACCAATACATTTCCAAAGTTGTGCGATATTGTTATATCTTTCAAAACAAATTACTCCAGCACGGTTACCACGACCTGACAACAGGAGCGAAGCAACCTTTTTGCAAGAGCTTTGCTTGAGATTTTCTCAAGGGCTACATATGTGGTTTTCAGTGCCTCCTTTTTCATTTCTCAGACACTCCCTTTTAACAGGTGAGGCAGTCATGCAAGTAACATTATCTGCAGTATTCATGTTTTGTTTTAGAGATTTCAGTACATACCAAAGCCTTGAATCATTAAATAAACATGTTTTGTTAATTTATTGTAAATAAGTCACTCAGTTTCCAAACCTCAGTCCTTTTCAAAATAAAAAAAACAGAAATTGCAGGAAAAACTCAATGGGTCTGGCAGCATTTGTGGAGAGAAAACAGAGTTAATGTTTCAGGTCCAGTGATTCTTCTTCAGAATCGATTTTAGGCAAGAAAGGGTTGGTATGTATGCCGAAGTTCGGGTGTGGGGAGAGGGAAGGAGTAAACAACAGGTGAAGATGGAACTAGAGCGACAGAACAACAGTTGGTCAGACAAAAGAATGGGTGCAGTTCAATTTGAAATCATTCATTGCTAATTGGGACTGTCCGTGGCTGACAATGGGATGTTTGTGGTAGCAGATCAACTAGGAGAAAGTGAGGACTGCAGATGCTGGAGACCAGGGTTGAAAAATGTGGTGCTGGAAAAACACAGCAGGCCAGGCAGCATCTGAGGAGCAGGAGAATCGACGTTTCGGGCATAAGCCCTGAAGAAGGGCTGATGCCTGAAACATTGATTCTCCTGCTCCTCGGATGCTGCCTGGCCTGCTGTGTTTTTCCAGCACCACATTTTTCAACTCTGTGGTAGCAGTCCGTATAATGATAATATCTGATGTGTGGTGGTTTGGGTAAGGACATGGGAGAAGGTACTTAGGCCCTAAAATGATTGAACTCGACAGTGAGTCCAGAAGGTTGCAGGGTCTCTGAAGAGAAAATGATATGCTATTCTTCCAGATCGTACTGATCCTAACTGGAGCACAGCACCAATCCTGAGACAGAGATATTGCCAAGGAACATGGTGCTATGTTGAAATGGCGGTTTCAGGGTCATTCTTCCAGACAGAATGTAGGTACTCTGTAAAACACTCTGCTAGTCTATATTTTGTCTTCCCAATTTTGAAGCTTTTCGAGGCTAAGTCAGCCTCCCAGCTGATTGTTTTGAGAATCTCGTCTGACAAGCCTGTGATCAATGATGGATTATCTAAATTCTAATTTTGGACTGTTGTCTTAGTCCATAGTCTTACTCAGACAATCTAATAATTCAAGTTTTTTGGGATTTGAATTTCCAGCTTGTAGTTTTTCTACTTCTTTGGGGGTGGCATGATGGCACAGTGGTTAGCACTGCTACCTCACAGCGCCAGAGACCTGGGTTCAATTCCCACCTCAGGCAACTGTCTGTGGAGTTTTCATATTCTCCCTGTGTCTGCGTGGGTGTGCTCTGGTTTCCTCCCACTTTCCAAAGAAATATGCATGTTAGGTGAATTGGCTATGCTAAATTGCCTGTAACGTTAGGTGAAGGGGTAAATGTAGGGAAATGAGTCTGGGTGGGTTGCTCTTCAGAGGTGTGGACTTGTTGGGCTGAAGGGCCTGTTTCCACACTGTAAATAATCTAAATCTTAATTCAAATTACTGCATAACTGATGCAGATCAATCTTCATATTGTCAGGAATAAACTGTGCCCCAAAGTGTATTACTCGTAGTAATTGTTTTTGGAATGGTAGGTCCTTAGTTGTCATACAAACTTTTCCTTACAGTTCCAAGTGCACATAATATGAGCTTGTCCCACTCCAGGCACTGTGCTTGGCTGCTCTTCTTTCAGTTTGCCAATGATGGCAACACCCTGTGGGGGTGAGACAAAAAATACATTGTGATGTGAATCTTTGAAAACAAATCTTGAATCCGTTCGGTTCAAATACTATACATTGTGTGATATGCATTAGAAGCATTAAGGTAGGAATGAGTTCTTCAGGAAGTCTCTATTTATAATTTCATATTTTTCATGTCTAGTATCAACTATATAATCAAAGAAAGAAGGCTGTGATTTTAAAGAACACCTTTCATGAACAACAAATGTTTGCAAAGCATTTTTCAGACAGAAAACATTTTAAACATTATCTATGTTAAAGTAATGTGAGAAATGTGACAGCCAATTTGTATGCATCAAACTCCCACAAACGGTACGAAACCAAATGACCACATGAATGAATTTTGAGATATTAATTTAAGGATCAATTTTTTGGAAGAATATCAAAGAGATTTTGCTTCCTCTTTGAAAACAGTCAAGGGATCTTATAATCAGTGCAAGCATGCAGACATCTCAATAACACTTCCAACGGTGTAGTATTGTTCTATATTGCACTGTTGCATCAACCTAGATTTTTTTGCTTATCTCTCTGGAGACCTCAGGACCTTCTAATAGTACTGCCTAGATCACAACCGATGTGGTGGGGAATAGAGTCCAAATCAGAGGCCCCTTTTTGATGTTCTATCCAAAGTATGATACTGTGCAATTATATGCAACGTTCTGCAAACTGCAATTGAGAGCAAGCTCTAAATAATGGGCGTAGAAAATGTGCCCAAAAGTGAGAAACCTGGAAAGTAAGGGGCAAACAAAGCCAGAACCGTGCGATACACTGAGCTTCAGAAAGTGAGAGTATACAAGAAAGCTAAAGAGTTATAGGTTGAGGGAGATAACCCAATCATTGGTATACCTGTGAGGAGAAGGGAGGACAGGTTTGAACTGGGTGAACGTGGACTGTTCAGCAGCTGACTGTGAGTGGAGATTGTAATTCAGGAATGTGCAACTCAGCGTATTCCTGTTATCATACTAATCGCAAGTGAGAACTTTAGCTGACTTGCCTCCTCTCTATGCTTGGAGTTTAGTTGTATTGCCCAGTTAACTGTGATGGCTGCAATCAGGAACTCTGTCCCTACTGATGACAGTGCTGTGGCTTTGGACCTTTGCTGTGCAGCATTCTGAACAGTTGCACAGCTTTTAGGGAGCCTAGCTTTTTTTTTCCACAAAGACAAATGGATTATTCAAAAGGAGTGCCAACTTCAAGCTTGGTGCAATGAAGCCAGCAGAAACACTAAATCTGGATGATGTATTTTTTTCATATATTGTTCCAGGTCTCTCAGGTATTTCAGTACTGAATTAAATGGCAACAAGGGAAAAATTATTCATTTATTTGTAACTTTCTACGCCTGACAACCCAAAGACAGTAAACTTCATTAGTTTCTCAAATTGAATGAGACCATTTCTCTTTTGATTGTGTTTTTATTTTATTACCTCTTCAGGAGGCAGGATGTTTGTTGGGGGAAGGTAAGATTCCATTGCAGACTAGACTGTATGGTAGTATTAGAGAGGGTGCAGAAATGATTATGAGGACGAATCTTGGGATGAGGGACTTCTATGGTGCAGGTTGGAGAAGTTGCGTTTGTTCTCTTGGAGAAGAGATGATATAGAGGTGTGAAAATGCTTAGGGATGTGGACAGAACAGATGGAGGAAAAGCTGTTCCCATTGTAGCAGATCGAGAAGTGGAGGACTCTGATTTAAGGTGACGGCCAGTGAGATCAATGTTGACATGAGGAAAAGACTCAAAAGGGAATTTGATGATTATTTGAAGAGGGAAAAAAAGACTTCTAATGCTCAACGTGGCCCCTGGAATTCTGAAAGAAGTCCTTTAGAAAATGTCAAGAAGAGCTTTTGAATGGTGGAGGGAAGGGGTATTGGGAGTAGGAAAATCATGTTGATGCCAGTCAGGACAGGATTGAGTAGAGTTATGACCTTGTGACTTAGCAACAAATAGATGTTCTGTTCACAAGTCCTTTAGAAAATGTCAAGAAGAGCTTTTGAATGGTGGAGGGAAGGGGTATTGGGAGTAGGAAAATCATGTTGATGCCAGTCAGGACAGGATTGAGTAGAGTTATGACCTTGTGACTTAGCAACAAATAGATGTTCTGTTCACAAGAAGTTATGTCAAACTCTTTTACTGAGCGAGAATCTTGCTATTTGTGGAGCTGTACCGTGGTACTAAACTCAACTCAGCAGTGAGAATGGTAGAAACGGAGAGGAAATAGAAGTAGGGGTTGGATGGGCAATGTACAGGAGACAGAAGGGTCGAGTACTGTATCACACATTAACTGCATGGATAAAATAGTTAAATAAAACCAAAATCCAATCAGAAACATTTTCTTTTGGCTCGCCAGAATATGGGAGAGTGGTAGGAGGAAACCAAACAATTGTCTACACATAGTTAGCCAGAAAGAGTGCACTTCAGTGCATAACGATAAACAAAGATGGTTATCTAAGACCTTTTTCTGCCTTTAACCTTCCAATATAGCTTTAAAGATTACATTTGAGAAGTTTTTTGGGCTAATTAGGGAAAATAGAGTTGGAGTGTCATACAATGATAGATAATTGCTTCTGATGTTACAATATTAGTTTGATGAAAAACGTAGAGAAAATAGCATCCTTGCATGTTTTTCTATTAGAGATTTTCGGATCACGTCGGTGTGGCATTAGAGATATTCGATTCAGCGCACCTTTGTGTCAGGGCAGTGATTCTGATTGATGTGAATTATGAGGTGGGCAGGAACCTCTCAGCTGTTTTGCTCCAGCAGTGTTATACCACTGATACTATGCTATTGTAAGCGACACCACACTGCTGAATTAATATGTCAGCGACAGCACTGTCACGACTGTGCTACAAGCTTGTAACACATTAGAGTATTGAGAAGACTGCCGATTCAAACTCAAGTTGTGTGAATCTGGAGGAACACGTTCATTGGAATATGAAGTAACACCAAAGTATTTATTTTTTGCTCCAGGTGCTAATTTTAGTGAAGCAAAAGCTGAAATGTGGGTGGGGAGCACTATTTTATGCTTGATAGCTATTAGCTCTCTCCATGTTTAATGCCCATTTTCTCTGTTTTGCTGGTTGGGTGTCACAACAGGCAGTTCCTGCACCTGCCAGCTTTGTTCATGTTCATTCAATCATTTGAGCATTTAATCCTAATTGACACCTCAATACCGGATCAAGGGATGTTGCATTGTCACAGTCGCTGTCTTTTAAATGTAATGGTGCAACTACCAGTTGGGGTGAGAGATACCGTGGCACAACTGCACAGTGAGGAGAAGAGTTCTCTTCATGCCTTGGCAACATTTGTTTTTTGGAAGTATGTCTGGTGTTCTCTAAACTAGTGGGGGGTTAGCCCTTTTACTTAGCAAATGCAGATCCCTGAAACCAAATGATGGCCTCCTTATTTGATGATTTTAAGCTGGTTATGCAATCAGTCAGCTTTGTACGGGGGACACTTATTGGACAATGTGCAGCATTGCTTATAGCTTTGCAAAAGTGCTTTGCAAAAGGGTTTGAACAAAGGCCCAATGTTGAATGCTGCACAGGGATCCTATCCTATCCTAAAATTATTTAGGATGGAGTCCTCTTGCTGTGGTAGCTCAAGGTAGATAATCAGTCAGCAGCATGAGAAGGAAAGGTGTTGTAGAATAATCACTCCTGGACTCTATAAAAGAAAGAATCTGAATGGTTAAATATCCTCTTCCTTTGGACATTTTGATGTTTTTCCTTCTGTCAGTACCATTAAAATAGATCAATTTTAATCCTTCTTTGCTGTGTGCATACTGGTGACTGTTATGTAACAACAATGAATCACTTTGAGACAATTAATTGTACACAGAGCACTTTGTGGCATCCTGATAATCATGATATGGTGCTGGAAAAATATAAGTTCTTTTTAGGTATCTCCAGAGTAATCCTGGTTAATGCAGGTTCGGTAACTGTTGGATTCTGGAACCTTTCCTAAGGAGATGAACTGAACTGGGCATTATCAGTGACAGAGCTAGGCAATCTGAAACTCCCTGAAACTGCCTCTAGCTAGAGAAACCACTACAATTAGTTCAGATTGAAATCATTGACTTGAGTTTAAGTTACTTTGCAAGTGATAACAAGAATGGACATGTTCAGGAGACGAGTTCCACTATCTATTATGAAGTGTGGGTTTAAATTTCAATCGTAGCTAATAACAGGGTCACAGAATAGACGTTGTAAACTATTGTTTTAGTGTTGGCTTCTCCTGTTTTCTGTTCTTTTCTGACATACAATACTGTTTTATTAGCTTGATTAAATTCTGACAGTAGGTACAATGAACTCCAGTCTCTTCTTTCTCAATATTTATTTTTCAAGTAAAACTGGGAGATACAACAAATTAGAAAACTTTTCTTCAACAGTGGAATCCTGGTTGTTCAACTTCTGTAGGATTGTCGTATGGTTGTAGTATAGTTTATCTCCATGTAGTATCTTGGATTGCTGACCCTTTTGTATTGTCTGAGTGTTGTAGATTTGGTCAAGGATACCACGAGCATTGATGCTAACAAGCTGTGACAATTTCACCCTCTAAATCTCATGCATTTGTGATGTCCTTGCTGCTTTGTGGCTTCACTGGGGTCCATTTTCTAGCGATCTATGCTTGGTGGTGACAGTGCTGCCCTGCTGTAGCACTTCCACCCTCCCCCATTGTTCTGAAAGAACCAATCGCTGCTTAGGGGATTCCAGAAATAGCACCACTGTTGGAAAAAAAAGTTGGGAGTGTTTGAGAGAGAAAGAGAGTTGGATCTTACAATAGAGTCACTGTATATATGTGGGTGAGGAATTGGGGCTTAGAGGTAGTGGTTGGTGTTCTGGCAGGTTGAATGCAGATCAAAAGGCCAGAGGCAGAGGGTTTTCATCAGAAAGACAAAGGATGTTTTTGAGTAAAGAGCTGTGTGACCATTGGATGTTTCATGATACATGTGGGCATGCTCTTGAAAGCCGGTGGACAATTTAAAAAGTGGAGCAATTACTCCAAATGCAAGAGCAGCTGTTAAAATGGACACCGGTCTCGATGCATGCACATATGGGGCCGGTGATGTCAGCTGCCCATGCCAAGCTTCGTGCGTATGTTGATGATGTGTGCACTGACATCAGCACTAGCACATGCACAGACGGCAACACCTTTATTTCATTCACATTAATTTTAATTACTTTTAAGAAAAGACTGACAGATCCCCTGTGCTGTCTTGGTGGCTTCCTATGCTCCCTCCTGGTTCCTTGTGTCTGTTGAGTCTGGAGCTCAAGCATGTATTGCAGTACTTTTCAGTGCCTTGTGCCATTTATATCTTCCCTTTTTGTGCTTGTTTTTTCCCCTTGCTAAATATTTCACTCAGGTACCTAACCAATTGCAGAGCCTCACTCCAGGTCGTTCTGCTATAACAAACGTTTCGTTAATGTGAATTCATTGTAACACAAGTGACAAATTGTGGACCCTTTCTAAAGCGCAAACTTTTAAAATGTGTATGGACTATAACACGATTACACTGCCAACACTTGAAGCGCTGTTTCTAAGGCGTGATTTTTCTGTAATGCAGGGCTGCACAAGAATGCAACCATCATATTGTAGAACCATCTGTAAATGCTCTTTCCTCTGTTGCTTTTTGACTACATTTTGGGATTAATAATCTTCCTGATGTATTCAGAAATGAATGTCCTGGACATTGCACAAAATAACTGTAAAGTTTCCCGATGCATTTGAAAAACTTTCAATTATCATTGTTATAAAAGCTTCCTCTGCATCAGCATGACATGGCTTCCTCTTATACAATTTGCACCACCTAAAGATGGTGTTTGAGTCATTCACAGCCTTAAGCAACTGACAGAAGAAATAGGCTCTACAACAATCCACAGTTTACACAATGGGGAATACTAGAAGTGCCAAATGGATGATTCATCTGAGCCTCCTCCTGAGGTCTCCAGCAGCACAAATGCCAGTCTTCAACCAACTTTATTCACTCATGGGATTTGAAGAAATAATTTAAAGGTGCTGGAAATCACAAAGGTTGTGGTCCTGACAATATCCTGAAAGTCATACTGAAGTACTTGTGTTCCACAACTATGAATGAATGATTTTATTGTCGGCCACTCACCGCACTTTGTGTGATAAACTTGCCTCGAACATCTCTTTTCAACTACCTCCAGCTCCCGCACCCTGAAATTGTGGCCCCAGCAATTGACACATCCAATCTGGGAAAAAAGCCTCATCCTTTCCACTCTCTCAATGTCATTCACAATCTTATAGACTTCTGTCAAGTTGCCCCTCAACCTTCTGCGTTGCAGAGAAAGCAAACCCAGATTAAAATCTTTCTTCATAGTGTGTGGCACTGGAAAACCACAGCCAGGTAGGTAGCATTCGAGGAACAAGTGAATTGATATTCTGAGCATAAGCTCTTCATCAGGGAGTTAATGTCGATTCTCCTGCAGCTCGGATGCTGTCTGACCGGCAGTGCTTTTTCAGCGCTCCAGTCTTTGACTCTGATCTCCAGCATCTGCAGTCCTCACTTTCTCCTCATCTTTCTTCATAGCTAAACTCCCCCATACCAGGCAACATTCTGGTAAACCTTTTCAGTACCCTATCCAAATCCTCTACATCCTTCTGGTGGTGTGGTCATCAGCATTGTACATAATATTCCAAGTGTGGCCTACTAAAGTTTGATAAGCTGCAGCATAACTTGTCTATCCTTATATTCAAAGCCCCTTACAATCAAGGGGCTTTTCTACCTGTGCTGCCACCCTCAGTGATCTGTGGGCATGCACACCCAGATTCCTCTGCATATCAATACTCCTAAGGAGAGAGAGAGAGAGGAGAAGATGCTGCTGGCATGGAGTGGATTGGCTTAGGAGTCTGAACACTACATACTGTGCCAGTGCCACCATCTTGAAGACTAGCTGTCCTTAGACAAACTATTCCAGTATAGCTACAACAAGATGTTTACATGGCAATGAGCAATGTTGCTCAGGTATGACCTGTTCACAAAGCAGGACAAATCGAATCCAGACAATTGCGAACTTGTCAGTCTACTTTCTACTATTAGCAAAGTGATGGAAGGGGTCATCGATGTTTATCAAATGATACATACTCAGCAACAATCTGCTCACTGATGGTAAACTTGGTCCCCCAGGGTCAGCACTTGGTCTAACATAGGCAAAGGCACTGAGGTGCAGAGGTGACTGCCCTGAACATCAAGACTGCATTTAACTGAGTGTGGCATCAAGGAGCTCAAGGGAAAATGAAAACAAATGGGTAATGGTGGTGAGATTGGAGTCATGACCAGCAATAAGAATATTGGTTGTGTCTATTGGAGATCTAGCAATCACTATTCTGGCACATTTCTGCATGAGTTACTCAGCATAGTGCCCTAGGCTCAGCTGTCTCCTACTATCAGATGATAAGAAGTGGAGATGATTGCTATTGATTGCACAGACTGTTCAGATTTAGACACAGACTGAAGCAGTCGGTATTCATAAGCAGCAAAACTTGGGCAATTTCCGGGCTTGGACTGAAAAATGGCAAGTGACATTTGTGGTACACAAATGTCTGGCAGTGACCATCTCTAATGAGAGAGATCCTAACCACGAGCCCTTGACATTCAGTGGTATTACTGTTACTGACTCTCTTTCTGTCGACATCCTGAGGATTACCATTGATCAGACATTATGCTGGACTAGCCATATAAATATTGTGACCATAAGAGCAGGTTGGAGGCTAGGAATCTTGCATTTAATAACTTGCCTCTTGACTCCCTACAGATGGATACTCCCCACTTGCCTGGATGAGACTTGAAAGGCCAATTGGACTTCAATCGCACTGTTTGATTCTAGGATTCTGTTCTTAAAGGATGATTTAATGTCTTCCTAGTTTTCAGGTTTGCTGGTGCAGTTGTTAAAGAGGTTATAACTGGCAAATCAGGCTGACTCTGCCTGCAGTACTAGCCTGCTATTTCCATCAGAGTCAAAGCAATTTCTACCGCAGCACAAAACAGCCTACGCCTTGTGCAAATTTGCTGATCCTCTAGGCCTTCGTGCCACGAGAATGCATTTAATCAGTAATTAAGACGGAAAAGTGAAATGCTTACATATGAATTTGTAAACATGATATTGTGGCACCAGTAATTATATCCGAAATAATTCATCTCTTTAAAAGAAATGTGTTATGATAGCAATGTTGCAAGAGACTATTGTCCTGACTGAGATGCAAGGCAGTCGAGGAGAAATGCTGACTTCTGCTGAGTTTGCAAAGTTCAGCCAGGACAAATCAAGCACTTTCTGTGTGGATTTGCCCATTAGCGATGGGTGGGAGGTGGGCAAGGATTGGGGTTAGAGTAGAGGTGCTTCGAATCAGGAGGCAAAGTGCAGAGTGGAGTGTCCATTATCTTCTTGGATCCTTTTCCACAATAGAGTCAGGGTGGGGGATGACTTTCCTGCTGGCACTTCAATCAGTCCTGATAAGCAGTTCATTGACAGCTGCTGCAGTTCATACAGCATTGCACACATTCTGTTTGATGGGAGTGGAGTAGGGGTTGTCAGGGTGTAGAGATCTACATTGGGAGGTCACTTAGTAATCGCTGCTGTCTGTGGACTTGGTGAAGTCCTTGGGATCAAACACCACCCTCTGATTCCATCCCCTCGCTGTGGTTGCTGTGATCGATTCAGAGTGAGCCTCCCCCATTCTGGGAGAGGATTGATCACGGTCCCAGCAGTGGCTGCCACTACCCGGTGGTACAGCTGAAGAGCTGTCATCCCTTCAATTTCCTGGTGGAATCTCTGCCTTTACAGAAGAGGAAAACCCAGTAACATCTTTACAGTGAGCGGTCTGGAAATGGCCCCTGTCTTTCTCGCTGTTGGACTAAGGCTACCGTCGTGGCCGTCAGTTTTTTAAATAATTCATCCACATGATGCGTGTGTCATTGGCTAAGCCAGCATTTGTTGTTCATCCTTAATTGGCCAGAGGGCAGTGAGGAGCCAGCCATATTGTTGGAGTCACATGTAGGTCAGACCAGGTAAGGACGACAGTTTCCTTCCTTAAAATGAATCAGATATCTTTTTCCTGATGGTTTCATGATCATCATTAAACTCTTACTTTCACATTTGTTATTGAATTTAAATTCCACCATCTGCCATGGTGGAGTTTGAACCCAGGGTTTCTGTAACATTGTCTAGGCCGCTGGGTTAGTAGTCTCGCAATAATACACTAGGCCATTGCCTCTCATTGACACTGATATTAACTATTGAGCATGGTTTCTGTTGGACGTTATTACTATCCAGTCCTCCCTATAGCTAGTGCTTGGGAGCTTGGACTTCAGAGTGTGGGGAGGCAATGACCTAATGGTGCTATCACTAGACTATTCAGACCAGAGACCCAGGTAATGTTCTGGAGGTCTGAGTTTGAATTTCATCATGGCAGATGATTGAATCTGAATCCAATAAAAGAATCTAATAATAACCATGCCATCACAATCAATTATTGGGGAAAAGCCCATCTGGTTCACTCATGTCCTTTAGGGGAGGAAACTGCCATGCTTATCTGGTCTGGTATACATTTGATTCCAGACCCACAGCAATGTGGTTCACTGTTAAAACTCTGGCCTGGCCAGTGATGTCCACTTTCTGTGAATGAATTTAAAGCAACAGTTGGGTAAAGAACTTTACTTGTTTGAAATGTTGAACCAGTTTAACAGTCTGCAGTAGCTGTATAGGTTACCACACAAATGAGTACACAAGGGATGTATTGGTGGACACCCCAATGTCTATGACTTCAGGATAAAGAGAAGGTTGAGAATATGAAGATGAAATGTCCTGGTTCAATTTAAAGCCTTCTCCTGTTGGCAGGAGAGGATTGGGAGGGCTCATCATGGTGTTAAAGTAGCAAGACCAGAAACTCAATCCTTTTTTAATTTTAAAGTGCAGGATTCAAGTCACAGGTGTAGCTACCACAGAAAAGCAGGCTGGGACTTAATTATTATCTACCGTGGTGTAATAAAAATTTACCAGAGACTGAGGGTACATTGTTGTCTGGGAGATCTACTTTCTCAACTGAGTGACTTTCAACTGACTTTATTGAATATAACTATACATGGGAGAGGACAGTTTTCGTGGAGCTGCACAGACCCATGCTACCGTTCCGGTTACTCTGACATCAATAGGACAGAGCTCCATTCAGTATCAATACCCAGAGTGAAGGTCCAATTCTCTTTACTCTGCAGATATCCAACCTGTGGGTTTTCCAGCAGCTAAACTGAGGCAGGAGCCAAAGAACTTTGGAAACTGAGCACTTGCCACTAAAATTCTGCCTCATGCCATAATTGAATGTTATGAGGCAGTGGGCCACTCGTATTAGTGAAATGTGTACCATGTTGGCTCATTGGGAGGCTGAGTTTGAGACCTCACTTTCCAAGAAATCCTGCCCTTTGTGTTTCAACATAATCGCCCTTCATTAATGTCAACTCCAGAGAGTATAGGCACATTTTACGAATTGTAAAAGGAATGTTGTTATGAGTTGTTATGAATTTGAGGCAAACTCTTCCACATTGATAAGTGAAACAATGTATTTGCTATCTGAAAGGTTTACTTTTCTATTTGTAAAACAAATGCGAAACTCTAGTAAATTATGAAGGATTACAGAGTGCTCCTTTTGATGGTTGACATTCATTATCAACCTCCTGTTTTAGTTAAAAATCACACAACACTAGGTTATAATCCAACAGGTTTAGTTGGAAGTACTAGCGTTTGGAGCATGGCTTCTTTGTCAGGTAGCTGTGGAGCAGGATCATAAGTCACAGAATTTATATACAACTGAAACAATATATTGAACAAACCTATTGCTGTTAAGTCTTTCATCTTTTAGAATGGGTTGCAGATTTTGGTTCATTAATATGTAAATCCCAGAATTTATTTTTCATCATGATCTTGAGAAAACTTAAGGTTTTACAAATAAAAATGACATCCTAGCTCAGGCAGTGCAGTAATGGTGTGAGGTTAGAGTCTGTCTGTATCCCAATCTTGATTCAGACTGGTTCTATTTCCAAAGTAGGAATTTATAAAATGTTACATGGATTGACTGCATGCAGATTGTGTGCTTTTTGAGCAAAATAGAATGTATCTGCAATTACAATTCTGCAAATGCAAATTCACCCCAAAGACTCATATGTGTTTGTGTGTGAGAAAGAGAGTGAGTGTGAGTGCGAGTGTGTGTGTTTGCTTGCGCGTGTGCTTGGTTGAATGTGTGTGTGAGTGTGACGGGAGTATAGGCCTGTGAGAGGGTGTGTGTGTGTGTGTGTGTGTGTGTGTGTGTGTGTGTGTGTGTGTGTGTGTGTGTGTGTGTGTGTGTGTGTGTGTGTGTGTGTGTGTGTGTGTGTGTGTGTGTGTGTGTGTGTGTGTGTACGCACGCAGTGTAATGGGGTCATCTGTCGTGTGACATGAACCCAAGGTCCCGGTTGAGGCCAACCTCATGGATACTGAACTCGGCTATCAGCTTCTGCTTGGCCACTCTGCATTATTGCCTATCCTGAAGTGCGCCTTGGAGGATGGTCACCCAAGGGTCTGAGGCCAAATGTCCCTCTAGTGTTCCCTGACTGGGAGGGAACACCCCTGTCTGGCGATTGCTGTGCAGTGTCCGTTCATCTGTTGTTGTGTATGCTTGGTCTAGCTAATGTACCATGCCTCAGAGCATCCTTGTCTGCAGGGTATGAGATGGACAACAAGGGGTTATGCCCAAACTCCTATTCTTTGGATTCTACCTGACCTGCTGTGCTTTCTCAGCGCCACCCTTTTCAACATGCACTATCAACTGCATTACTGTGTCTTTTGAGCATCCGCCCAATGAACTCGGTAAGTGATGAAGTTAACAGAAGATGTATTTTAAAGTGCTGCCTGAACTAAAGGCTGCCTCACCGAAACAGGCAGAGCAGCTGTGTCCTCACTGTTGTCAAAGCACACAGAGACTCATATTTCCAGGATTTATCAGGTTTAAAATTAATGTGGGAATAATTGGTGTAGTGTTCGATAGTTACATTTGGCTGGCTTAGACAAGAAAAATGGAAGGCTTTTGGATTGCAAGCCACCATCTAGGTTGAGAAAGATATGCTGTAAATTATAAAGTATGCAGGGTTTGAGTTCCTGACAGCCTGTGTAAATCACATTGTTGGTGTTGTATCTGCTGACTAACGATTGCATTGGAGGACTGAGTGTACAGATGCTTATTCTGTGATATGTCTTCCATTAATCAGCTAACTATGACTTGGTAAACTTCCAGCCATCAAATTACATTTGTTAATCATTTAGGTTAGGCATCATTAGAAATTGAATAAATTAGCACTACAGTATTTGGTCTTGGACAAAGGGTGGCGATTAAGGGTAATTTATTAGAGGGAGGAATTATGATTTTTTTTGAAGAGACAAACAAAGAAGAAACCATTTCCACTGTTGGAAGGATTGGGACCAGGAGACACAGATTTGAGCTAATTGACAAAAGAACCAAAGGAAGATAAGAATTTCCTACGGTGGATTACTGTAACTTTGAACACACTGCCTGCATAGTTGGTGGAAGCAGATTCAGTTGTAACTTGGAAGATGAAACTTGAAAGGGAGACATTTGCTGAGCTGTGGGGAATGGAACTATTTGTTAGTTCTTTCAAAGCATCAACCCATGCTGGCTGAGTGGCTTCCTTCAGTGTGATTGTGTAACCCCAATATTTACTATTTGATTGTAATGGAGCAGGAGTACCATAGAGATCGACAGCAAAGAAAAAGGCCCTTTGGCCCATTGAGTCAGCACCAGTCGGAAGCAAACACCTAACTAACTATTCTAATCACAATTTCCATTACTTGGCCTATAGACGTGTATGCCTTGGAATCCCAAGTGTATGTCAAGATACGTTTTGAATGTTATGAGGGTTTCCCTTTCAGGCATTGACTTCCAGATTCTTACGACTGTCTGGGTGAAAATCTTTTTCCACATATCCTCTCTAAACCTTTTACCTGTTACCTTGAATCTGTGACCCTGGTCATTGATCCCTCCATCAATGGGAAGAGTTTCTTCCTGTTTACACCCAATCTATGATCCTTATAATTTCATACATCTCAATCATGTACACACTCAATCTCCCCTGCTCCAAGGAATACAGCCCCAGTCTATCTAGTCTCTCTTCATAACTAAGACTCTCCAGCTCAGGCAACACCCTGGTAAATCTCTGCACTGCACCTTCTCCACTGCAATCACATCTCTCCTATAATGTGGCTTCCAGAACTGCACATAATAGTCTTGAATGCGCTAACCAAGTTTTTATGCAGTTTCAGCATAACCTCCCTGCTTAACTAATAAAGCAAGTATCCCATATGTCTCCTTGACCACTTTGACTACATGTACCTTCTGCTCCTTTGGGAGTGTTATCAAAATATTTCTCAATACAACAAATCTTATTTACATTTAAAAATTGAAAGTGGATTCTGTAAATCAGAAACAAAAACAGAAATTGTTGGAAAAGCTCAGCAGGTCTGGCAGCATGTTTGCAGAGAAATCAGACTTAATGTTTTGGGTCTGGTAAAAACAATGACTGCAAATGCTGGAAACCAGATTCTGGATTAGAGTGGTGCTGGAAAGGCACAGAGTTCAGGCAGCATCCGAGGAGCAGGAAAATCGACGTTTCGGGCAAAAGCCCTTCATCAGGAATATAGGCAGAGTGCCTGAAGGGTGGAGAGATAAATGAGAGGAGGGTGGGGGTGGGGAGAAAGTAGCATAGAGTACAATAGGTGAGTGGGGTGGGGATGAAGGTGATAAGTTAGGGAGGAGGATGGGGAAAGGTAGCAAAGAGTACAAAGGGTGCATGGGGGTGGGATGAAGGCAATAGGTCAGAGAGGAGGGTGAAATGGATAGGTGGAAAGGAAGATAGGCAGGTAGGACAGTGCTGAGCTGGAAGTTTGGAACTGGGGTGAGGTGGGGGAAGGGGAAATGAAGTCCACATTGATGCCCTGGGGTTGAAGTGTTCCGAGGCGGAAGATGAGGCGTTCTTCCTCCAGGCGTCGGGTGGTGAGGGAGCGTCGGTGAAGGAGGCCCAGGATCTCCATGTCCTCAGCAGAGTGGGAGGGGGAGTTGAAATGTTGGGCCACAGAGTGGTGTGGTTGATTGGTGCGGGTGTCCCAGAGATGTTCCCTAAAGCACTCTGCTAGGAGGTGTCCAGTCTCCCCAAAGTAGAGGAGACTGCATCGGTTGGGTCTGGTGACCTTTCCTTAGAAAGGTCACCAGACCTTTCAACTCAACTCGGATCTTACTTATATTTTGTTGCAGGAGTTTCGAGTTCAGGAGAACTGAGTTGAAGCAACAAATGTGAATCAGTCTCATAATTGGGTTGTGGTAGACTGATTTAAATCAGTGAATGAATTGTCTGATTGTCCAAACAAGTACACTCACACAACTTGATATCTATGCTTTTTTTTTCAGTTAGACACTTGTCCTCCTCACCTTCATCATGGTTGGGTTCAATTTAAGGCAGTGTTTTAGTTTTTCTTAAAAAAATGATTCATACAATGTTCATTCAAACCAAGATGTAGAATATATTCATCGGCTCAGTAGTTAAAAACAGTCAGCTATACAGATCTGGAAGGACTCCCCTTCAGTCTTTGCCCTATGATTTAAGCTGTCCTGTGATGCGCAAATTAGCTTCGATGGCCTTCGGTCAGAAGAGAGGAACAATTAATTTAGAGTCTTGCTCTTGACTGCTATTTAGTAACCTTGATATAAAGAGCAGAACTGAGAACATGATTGGGCATGATTTTGATATTCCACCACAACAGAATAGCCTGCAAACAAAGTTCATTCTTGTGATGAATGGTCATTTGCATGATACTCCCTACAGCAATGGCAGCTGTGACCATATGTAAGATTGAGTTGGCACAGAGAACATGATTAATTGAATATTCACATTCATTCAGTCCTTTTAATGAGGAAGATACAGCTTTGCTTCACTGATTTGTGTTGCTTCATTATGTTAACATTGGTATTAGTGCCCCTCACTGTGTAGATCCCTTACCATTCCTCACAACAACCACCACCACCATCACGCCACGACTTCCAACTCAACCAAAAGTTAATAACTAAAAGGCAAGAGTAAATGATAAGATGCTTGATTTGTTCTCACAATTGGAGCAAGTTACTTTTTGCTGATAGGATACATTGGATGTGCCAAGCTCAGTGAAACAAGGCAATAGGCCATTCAGACTCTTGATTCTTCTTAGTCATTCAAGATCATGCCTGAGTTGTACTGCAGTATATTTATAGGTAACTGTCTATAATAAAGTTTAAAATTTTACACTTAATGGCTGCTCAACGTGAATCACAGAATTTGTTATAAAAGAGGCCATTAGGCCCATTTTGCCTGCAGTGGCCCTTCAAATGAGCATCATTACCAGGTGCCAATCTACTGCTTTTTCTTCATTTCCCTGAGTACCTTTTCTACTCAAATAGTCATCCTGTGCCTGTGAAGTCCTCAATTGAGATTGCCTTCACCATACTTCCATACAGTGCTTTGGAACCCTAACTACTTGTTCCGTGAACAAAACTTTTTTTTCGCACATTAACCTTGCTTCTTTCCTTCACAGATCACTTTAAATCAGTGCTGTTTTACTCCTTTTACTTTTATGGCTGGGAATGGCTTCTCCCTACCTATTCTATCCACTGCAGTTATGATTTTGAAAACCTCAATCAAAACTCTCAGCCTTCATTTTTCCAAGGAGAACCATCCCAAGTTCCTCAATCTATCCTCAAAATTGAAGTTTCTCATTCCTGGAACCATTCGTGTAAATTGTTCCTGCACTCTCTACAATGTGTACACCTCTTTCCTGTCATCCGGATTCCCAAAGTATACATGCCAACACTCTAACCAACACCAAATATTAACACCAATTTGTGAATAGTGTGGCATTAAAATTTAAAGTTGACCACAATCAAAAATAACTTAGAATTCTTTGACTCTATGTTGCTACAATTTTGTGACCATTTGTACATGTAGCTGTCCGATGTAAATTTCTGAATTCCAAACGTAATTTTTAAAATAGATTTAACCGTCTAAACACAGACTACTGATTGCACACTCTAGCAATCAAAATGTCCACAACTCGGTCAAAATAATCTAAAATCACTTTAATTTGGCCATTAGTTTCCTCAGAAACTGAAATTTCTAGTGTGTAATATAACAAAAAAAAATGGTGTTTCAAAATGATGCAATTAAACTTCTTAATTTAGTTGTTTTTTTTTAGTTTTGTTTTGTTATTATGATTTTAATTTAAGGATTATCCCAAAAATGTTAGCTTTGAATAAATATTTTTGACCAGAACTGCAATTTTGAAATTTGCTTGGGTAATTTGTGCCTTTTTATGTGTGCATAATTTGCCATGATGCATCACAGTCAGGGGTAAAGGTAAAGTCACAGTAACCCTACTGATTATTGTACTGCTTTCTCATTTGAGAGAGACGACTGGTGGCTGTCTAACCTGAAGGTCATTACACCTCACACAAGGCGAGAGGTTGAGAAGAAGAGTCCTGCATTGTCACCTCAGGAAGTGCAGCAATTGAACCCACGCTGCTGGTCCATTCTGCATCACAAACCAGCTGTCCAGCCAACTAAGCTAACCAACCCACCTTTGCCTTTTTGTTAGTCGCTTTAATGGAACATTTGAGCACTTGCACTTTGTTTTGAAGAAAAACAACATTCAAAGTTCTTTAGATAAGATTCGTGTTTGCTGTTTTATCAACAGCATTTCTATTGTTACTTTTCTTTATTCGTTAGGGAATGTGGGATTCACTGGCCATTCCCTGGTTGCACCTTAGAAGGTGGACATAAGCTACCTTCTCGAACATTTACATCCACTTCATGTAGGGACACTCACAATGTTGTTAGTGAGGGAGTTCCAGGATATGAACTGAACAACAGTGGAGAAATGATAATATTTTCAACTCTGAATGGTGTGTGGCTTAGATATGAACTTGATGATGTTCTCACGTATCTGCTCCATATGGTAGTGATTGTGTTTGGAAGGTGCTTTCTAAAGAGCATTGGGCCTATTGCAGGAATGTTGCCAAGTTTTGTAACCTTTATACTTTTTACTGTGTTGTATTGTAGCTTCTGACTTGTGTCCTATAAACTTGGAAAAGTGCAGTAAGCTTGGAAATTATAATTAAGTTGTTTTGCAATTGAATTTGAGCAGCAGCCTCTAAGTGTCACATCTGATTGTCAGCCCGTACTTCAACAATAGAAAATGTAAATAATTTACTCTCTAAAAGCAGTTAGAGAGACAAAGTACCTTTCTTCATTTGATGTTATTGCTTTTCAGAAAGAAAATAAGCTCTAATTGTAACCTGTGTTTTCTTGACGGCAGTATTCATGTTTATATTTTTATATTTTTCCTTGGATGTAAAACAGAGTATGAAAAACAGACAGAAGGCAAATGAATCATAAGCACATATCATGATGCATACCCAAGAATTAATCTTAAATGTGCAACTCAGTATTTGGAGATCTATTAAAATGTGTTGTGAAAGATTGCTGACAGATGCTGTGCTCGGAGTGAAGCTAGATGGTATTTTTCTTTTCTTTTGTCCATAAAATGTGTCCAAAGCTACCTTTTGTGCCACTAATTGCATGTAATCAATATATCCACATTGATGTGGGCGATCTTTAGTTCTCTGTGCATGCCTGAAATCAGTGCAAAGCTAATTACAATATTGGAATTGTGATTTTTAGGTTATGTTAGCGTCCATTTCTGAAATCTGTTCAGCTTAATGCTTGATCCTTCATATTAAAAAAACTCTGTCAGTAAATCATAGCGAGAACGGAAGACGAGTAGTTTTTCAATTGCTAATTAACTATATCCTGTATCCTCTTTGATGGACAGACTAAAAACTGCTGAAACGTACAGAGCATGAACACTGAACTAGGGATGCATTTGTTCTTGTCCTTCACTTGAATTTTCTCCTTTATTCTTATTGAAGGAAAGATATACTGGCATTGGAGGCAGTCCAGCGAAGGTTCGCTCGGCTGTTACCAGGTATGGAGCGACTATCTTATGAGGAGAGGTTGAGTAGATTGAGTCTATACCCATTGGAATATTGAAGAATGAGACCTTGTTGAAACATGCAAGTTTCTAGGAGAATTTAGCACAGTAGATGCAGAAAAGTTGTTTCTCCTTGTGGGAGAGTTTGGGGAGAGGGCACAGTGTAAGGTTTTTGCATATTTAAACGAGCACTGATATCTTCTCTCAGTGCTGTAAATCTGTGGAATTGTTTACCCCAGAGAGTTGTTTAGGTTATGTCATGAAGTATGTTCAAGGCTGAGATAGACAGATTTGTTTTATCAGTAAGAGAATCATTGATTATGAGAAAAAGGCAGGAAAGTGGCATTCAGGATTATTAGATATGCCATGATCTCATTGAATGGCAGAACAGACTCAAGGGGTGAGTGGCCCACTTTGCCTTTCCTCTTATGGTCTTTCAGACATGTCTGTCTCTGACTTAATTCTAAACATTTTTTACGTACAACTTCTGCTGGAAAAACTATTGCTACTCCATTTACGTCTAAAATATGCAATTCATCAGATTCATTTAATCCTTTCCAATTCTCCGCTTCGTGAACTTCTGAAGGTAAAACTTGATCACCACCATATAAAAACTGAATCTTTCCAACAACAACCATCTGCCTAAATGCGTGTGGGGACCACATGTTTTTACAAGTCTTCCTGTTAGCTAGTTCACCACTAATGATAATGTTTTTCACTCAGTTCATCTTCAGACTACTTTTGCCAGTCTTCCTGACTCATGACTCTTTCTCTGTTTCTTTTCGTCTACTGACTGCTAAATGTGGTTTCAGCATGGAAAATCTCATTTTCTAATGTCTACAAGAAATAATTCAGCTGGTGTTCTCCTGGTAGCAGTGTGAGGTGTTATAATAAACAGAATATTTGTCAGTTTTTGATTCAACGATGTCTGACATTTCTTCCAGTTTGCATCTAATATATATTTAACAAGACCACTGTTAACGATTTTGCAGCGTTTGAAGCAGGATACTGTGATGGAATTTGAGCATGTTTTATTCCATTCATTCTCATGAAATTTGAAAAATCTTCTGTCTGAAACTGAGCTTTACTGTTAGACACAGATTCCTCAGGGAGCTAATAAGCTGCAATCCAATTACACTACATCTCCAAAGCTTTGCTGGCTGTTCGATTAATCAGAAACGCCTCAGCCCACTTTCAGTGGCTATCTGCGACATGTCTATCTTGTGGCCTTTCAAATTCTGCAAAAAATCAATGTGTAGCAGTAGCCTACTTCCTGCTGTTTGTTTCCATGCTTGTACTAATGGCAGCTTTCCTACAGCTTGACACACTTGACACTGTTTCACTGTGTCTTCAATGCCCTTGTCTAACCCTGGCCACCAAAAATAGCTTTGCACTAGACTCTTCCCTAAGTGTTAATTATGAAAGGCATGTAGCAATTGTGATCTGTAAGTTTCCATATTTACAACTCCGGCTCTGCACATTATGCAACCTTTATCGACTAACAATTCAGCGTTACAGATTTAAAATAAAGGCTGGTTCCTCATCTCAGCATTTGAGATGCCCTCCCAAATAATATAATTGTATAGCCTGAATGATATAGGATCCCTACAGTTTCTCTCTCTGATGTCATCTGATGAAAGAGGCAACTTTTCTATATCCTGTTGGGTTGTACACCAGAACATATTGTAATGTGGACATTCCATCAGAGTTGCAATGATCTGATCGTCTGTACTTAATGTCATGTTCGCAAGCTGCAGCTAAGCTAGGTACTGGTGTCTTCAGATTGAAAATAGCCACCAGAGGCTTATCAATTTTATCAAAAAGATGTATCTACTAAATTGCCTTATTTCAAAAATCAAAGGCAGTGCTTCATGTTCTAACTGAACATAAATTTGTTATTTGGCACAGAAAGTATTTCAGGCAAGTGCAATTAATCTCTCCTCACGATTATTCAACAGATATGGAGGTCCAAATGGACAGGCATCATATGCTAGCTTAATCTTTTTGAATATGTTGTAATATATAAGCGTTGTACTTTTACCTAACTTAAGAGCTTAGTCATGTCCCTTTGACTAAAACCATGGACTCCTTTGCTCAAAAGGATGCAGTAAGATTGCCAAATTTAGTATCAATTTACTATAATGATTCACTCAAACAAGTAAAACTGAGCTTAGAAATAGTCTGAGGCATGGCAAATTTCCTGTGGCTTAGGATGCTGCAGGACCTAGACCATTTATCTCTACTCTTTAACCCAAATCGTCTACAAAGTATTGAAATATTACTTGTTTGAATATGATCACAAAATTGCATGCTTTTCTAAACATTAGAACACCTTTTTCAACCAGTCACCATGTGTTAATCTATTCAGAGCTTGAATGAAACAAAAAAAAACTGCAGGTGCTGGAAATCTGAAACAAGGCCTTGTCATCATATGGGCTGCTTTCAGTGCAGCCAATCACAGGGCTGTTGGTATGTGCAACACACAGAGTGACCAATAAACTAACTGGACTGTCCTCATCTGTGCTGCTGAAGGGGTTCAGGAGGCAGTCTTGACAATGGTCCCTCCAGTGGCAGGCCATATGGGTAGAACCCAGGAGTAAGAAAGGTGCAGTCACTATGATGAGCCTATTCTATAGGCCTCTCCCAGTAGTTAGCAAATGAAAGAGGAACAGATATGTAAGCAACTCATGGAAAGATATAAAAATAACAGGTTTATTGTCTTTGGTGATTTTAACTTTCTCAGTATTGCCTGGGAATCCGTTTGTGACAGAGACAAAAAAAACTACAGATGCTAGAATCCAAAGTAGTTAGGCAGCAGGCTGGAAGAACACAGCAAGCCAGGCAGCATCAAGAGATGGAGACATCGACGTTTCGGATGTAACCCTTCTTCAGGACCATTTCCGCATCTGGCAACAGTCTCCAGACAGACCTTTGCTACAAATCTACAGTCTCCTGGACTACATCTCCTCACACTCAGTATCCTGCAAGGACTCCATCCCATTCTCCCAATTCTTCTGCCTCCTCCGTATCTGTTCGAACAAGGAGATATTCCACTCACGAGCATCCCAGATATCCACCTATTTTGAACAACCTGCTTTTCCTCCTTCTATTATCCAGAGAGCTCTCTTCCACATTCCACTGCTCTAAATTCCCTCTTCCAGCGCAATAAAGACAGACCTCACCTACAACTCCACTGTCTTCGCATCCAATGATCATCCTTAAACCTTCTGCCAACTCCAACTGGACGCCATCCCCAAGAACATCTTCCCCTCCCGACCCCTCTTTGTTTTCCGCAAGGACCATTCCCTTCAACAGTTCTTGGTTTGTGCCACTCTCCCCACCGACATCCTCTGATCGTCCAGTACCTTCCCCTGCAACCGGAAAAGATGCACATCACCCCCTCACCTCCATCCAGAACCCCAAACAGTCCTTCCATTTGACGCAGAGGTTCACCTGCCTCTCATCCAACCTAGTTTACTGCATCAGGTGCACCCAATGTGGCCGTCTCTACATCAGGGAGATCGATGTAAAAAAGGGAATGGTTCGTCAAGCTGGTCGCATAGGGGTCTACCGGACTTCCCTGTCACCGCCCATTTTCATTCCCCTTCCCACTCTCTTTCTGTCATAACCATCCTTGGCAAAAACATGCAGCCCAGAGGACTTGGCATTGAGTTCTCCAATTTCAAATAACATCCCTTCTCTTCCCCTGACTCCCTTCTCAGCCTCTCCCCCTCCTTTCCATTCCTCCCTGCCACCAACTGGATTCCTTCCTCCCATTGACCAACCAGGTTGTACCCTCTACCTTTCTTGCAACAGGTGCCAGAAGCATTGCAGCCTCACTTGTTGTCCCTTTCAGTATCAAAATACAATGAGGCTCTGTCACCCACAAGTAACAACTTCATTTTGGTTAAGGCAAGTGAAGCTGAGGAAAACAGCGTTGCTCATTCCCTAACAGTGCACAGAATAATAAACTGCACACACATTGCCTTGTGAGTTCTACATTCAGATCTGGGTATGCACATGGCTAGTACGGAATTCCACTCTTCAGTGTAGGGAGGTAATTGCCTCGTGGTTTATTGCTAGACTATTAATCCAGAAACTCAGTTAATGTTCTGAGGACCTGGATTCAAATCCTGTCATGGCAGAAAGTCGAATTTGAATTCAGTAAAGAATGTGGAATTAAGAGTCTAAAGATGACCATTAATCCATTGTCAATTGTTGGAAAAACCCATCTGGCTCACTAATGACCTTTAGGGAAAGAAGCTGCCATCCTTACCTGGTCTGGCATACTCCAGAACCACAGCAATGTGGTTGACTCTTAACTACCCTCTGGGTAAATAGGAATGGGCAATAAATGCTGTCCTAGCCAGAGATGCCCACATCCCATGAGTGAATTAAAAAAAAAGGGTGACAGCCTGCAGCAAAGTCTACATGCTGGTGCCCTTTGTCCTGAAAGTAGCCAAGAAGATGTCATCCTTTTATTGTTCATTCTTGAAATGTGTCAATCGCATTTATTGCAATCCCTTATGCTTCTGAGAAGGTGGTGTTTCTGGATCTTCCTCTTGAGTCATTTGATGAGTGAAATTACAATTTAAGCATTAGACTGGAGTCATGTATAGTTAGATTGGACAAGGACAAGAATTGTTCCCTAAAAGGCTTCACATTCACCTATTTGTTTAAATCTACCTTTTTTCCTGGATATAACTTTAATTAAAATTCTCAAACTGCCATCGTTGCACTTGAACTTGCAATCTCTGGACTATTAGTCACTATCTCTGGATTATTAGCCCCCAAAATGGCCTCTCATACCTGACAGTCCTCATTATCCTATCTCTTAAACTCAACCCGTCAGATTGCTGCTTAGGGATATGGTAAGATGGCTATGTGAGGGTCATAGCTCCAGCCTATAAACTGAAAGTAGAAAATGTGCAATGCCTTCAGTTGTTTTACAAGCATTATTTGAGTTCCGAGACTGAGCTTCCTGCTTTGGGTTATTCTGGAAGAATACTGCTATACTTCCCTGACAGAGTCTGCAGATTTCTGGTTCTTTGTTGTTCACTCCACATCTTTATCGTCCTCAGGAGCCACTCCTTAAAACCACTCCTGAGGGTGGCATGGTGACTCAGTGGTTAGCACTGCTGCCTCACAACGCCGGGGACCCAGGTTTGATTCCAACCTCGGACAACTGTCTGTGTGGAGTTTGCACATTCTTCCCGTGTCTGCATGGGTTTCCTCCGGGTGCTCCGGTTTCCTCCCACAGTCGAAAGATGTGCAGGTTAAGTGAATTGGCCATGCTAAATTGTCTATAATGTTCAGGGATGGGTAGGCTAGGTGCATTAGTCAGGCGTAAATATAGAATAGGGGAGGATGGGTCTGGGTGGGTTATTCTTTGGAGGGTCAGTGTGCCCCTGTTGGGCTGAAGGGTCTGTTTCCACACGATAGGGATTCTGCGATTCAACCACAGTGGAAGCAAGAATGAAAGAAAAGAATGTAAAAGGTAAAGTTGCCAGGGTCTTAACAGACCACAGGGCTACTCTGTAATGAGAGAGAGAGATGACTGGTGGTGGCTTAATCTGAGGATCACCTCAGGTGAAGGGAGAGGTTGACAACATGAGTCCTTCATGGTAACATCAGCCAGTGCAGGAATTGAACCCACACTGTTGACATTGCATTGCAAATTAGCCATCCAGTCAATTGAACTAACTGACCCCATGGAGCAGGAGAATTTTCTGCAGGATGAGGAAGAAAATGGAAAGAAAGGAATTCCATTGGAATCCACATTCTAGGAGAGTTGGGATAGAGTACTGAAGACATTTACCAGGATGCTGCCTAAGCTGAAGAGTTTCAGTTTTGAAGAGAATTTGGACAGACTGGGGTTGGTTTCCTTAGAGCAGAGGAGATTGAGAGGAGACATGTTTAAGATGTATAAAATTATGACGGTCTGGACAGGAAGAAACCTTACCCCTTGATGGGGGGATCAGTGACCAGAGGACACAAATGTAAGGGGCAGGAGATTGAGAGGGGATGTGAGGAAAACATTTTGTCCCGAGAGGGTGGTGAGAATCTGGAACTCACTGCCTGTAAGGTTGATAGAAGCAAAAACCATAATATTCAAGGAGTATTTGGATGTGCACTTTTGATGCCAAGGCACAAAAGACTATAAGCCAAATGCTGAGAATTGGATTACATTAGTTTTATGGTAGTTTGTGACCAGTGCAGATATGATGGAGAGCTGAAGGGCCTTCATCTGTACTATAGTTCTCTGTCAGAGCTGCACAGTAGCAAATAATTGAAAGGTTTGTCCAAAGAATCCCTCTCCTTTCCAACGGTACCAACAGTCCCTCATGCTATGTGCCTCCAAGAATACTCTCTAAGTGAAGCTACAAATGAGTTTTGGAAAGAGTAATGTATAAATTAGGAGTCACATTTTAACAACCCTGGTTAGGTTGTTAAACTTAGACCGATGTTGAGATCAAATTATCTCTGTGGCCTTTTGCCCATGCAGTGGAACTGTTAGTTTGATTGTCTTTAGACTGTGATAGGAATAATACCTCACTCTATAGGACTGTCCTCGCTAAGATTCACAGGGCAGCACCTGAGAAACTCAAGCCCCCACAACAGCTGTTTTTGATAGTTTGTACAGCAATTGGTTGTTTATAGTAATCAAAGTACACCATGTCTCTAGGGTGGCATGTTGTCTCATTGGTTAGCCCTGCTGTTTCACATTGCCAGAAATCCAGGTTCGATTTCTACCTTCGTGCAACTCTCTGTGTGAAGTTTGCACATTCTCCCCGTGTCTGCCTGGGTTTCCTCTGGGTGCTCCGGTTTCCTCCCACAGTCCAAAGATTTGCAGGTGAGGTGGATTGGCCATGCTAAATTGCTCCCGTAATGTCCAGGTAGATTAACCAAGGGAAAAACGGGGTTGCATTGGGCGGAACATGGGTCTGGGTGGGATGCTCTTCAGAGGTTACTGTGGACCTGATGGGCTGAATGGCCTGATTCCGCAATGTAGGAATTCTATGACCTATGATCCAGTTGTACAGGCTACCTTTAAAGGGCAACAGAGGAGCCCAATACTCTTGTTCTTCTTGCCATTGGGTGAGTTGCCAATGTGTGAGTCATGCCAGAATGTGCTAATGTATGCAACTGTTCTTGGGATTGTAACTTTTGTACTATTCAAGGGCCTGGAACAGATCCAAACGTTCTTAATAACCTCTGGGATTGTGAATTGGGCCTTTCTGCTTTTGTGGCCTTTTCCTATTGCCTTCTCCTCTCTGCTCAAATAGAAGCCAAACCAGTCCATCAGGAAATTTACAACTTAAACAAACACGGAAACCCAGACTCAGTCTGTACTTCACCCTTTAATTTATGTAAACCCACTCCTGGTCGTATCCAGACGGATGCTTCAGGCTGATGCTGGGCTTTCATTAGAACAAGCTTTTTGAGTAATGTTATGGTGCAACTTTGGGTTGAAAGGAAATCACACATCGACAGTGTGAGGTACAGGGCAGGAAGAAAAGCCATCTCAAGGGATTGTTTCATGACAGTTGATGAATAAGGTAATTTTGGTTTGTGATGGATTATTAGAAAAAGCTTATTTGCAATTCCTTAAGACAGAAAGCCAAGTAGAAGGTATAAACTTTGCTATTAATAGCTGTGATCTAAGTATATACATATCGCAGATGCTCCAGCCAGGAAAAAGATATAGTGACTTTATTAAATGGTGGACACCACATGAATGATAGTTCTACTTTTCATACACTTCTACTGATCAGATAACAATCAAAATAAAACATTAACCTGGTTTTCTGCATCACATATGTAGCAGCGAGCAAAATTCTCAAAGGGAGCATTAATAATAAGATAAGAATCAATAAAAAAACATGAAAATATTAGCTAACAGGAGCAACAATCATGTGATACTGGATCAAACTCTTAATCTTTTTCTTCACAGAATTTCCATTGTAGATTTCGGAGACTTGCACATCTTTCACAACACAGGCCACGGCTGCACAACTAACCCAGTCTCTTTTCCTTCCCTTCCACAACAAACCCAGGCTCTTCCCCTTTCCCTCCTACAACTAACCCAGGCTCTTCCCCTTCCCTCCGACAACAAACCCAGGCTCTTCCCCTTCCCTCCCACAACAAACCCAGGCTCTTCCCCTTCCCTCCTACAACAAACCCAGGCTCTTCCCCTTCCCTCCTACAACTAACCCAGGCTCTTCCCCTTCCCTCCGACAACAAACCCAGTCTCTTCCCCTTCCCTCCCACAACAAACCCAGTCTCTTCCCCTTCCCTCCTATAACTAACCCAGGCTCTTCCCCTTCCCTCCGACAACTAACCCAGGCTCTTCTCCCTCCATCCTCCTTAAATCCATGAACAAACAAAGAGAAAATAACATCACCCAGGTGCTCTAAACTGTGTGTAATGCCATGGTTTCCTGCCCGCTCTCCTGTACCTGAGGATGAGGTGGAGGAACCAGCCCATTCTCTTATTGCTCCTTCAGGTGGAGACGACCAAGGCTTTCATACTTGCCTTGGAGGTTCTTAAAAAGCTGCAGCATTGCAGGGCAGCCTTCGTCACGGGACTTGATGGCGGGAATGGCAGGGGTGCCGAGAAGAGGAGGGATAACTCCAGTGCCTGTGAGGGATGGTCCCACTCATCAGTTTCTTCGACAGCCTCAAGCCTTTCCTGGAGCCCTGAATTCCCAACTGAGGCCAGCTGCTGACATGGTATCCAGTCCAAGCATCACTGTGGTAAATGGAAATGTGTTTTATCATGCTGCTACTGAACCCAACTAAAGTTTTGCTGCATATGTCTTGCCAAGAGTTTGAACACTTTCTTTCTCACTTTCTCTATCTCTATCTCTATCTCTGTCTCTCTCTCTCTCTCTCTCTCTCTCTCTCTCTCTCTCCCTCAGTGAAGGGGCTCATGTTGTCAAATCTCTCAAATCTACAGAGATTTATGAATGCATCCCAGTCCATCATGCAAGCTAACCTTCCATCCATTGACTCCATCTACACCTCTCACTGCCTTGCAAAGGCAGCCAACATCAACAGAGGCCACTATGGCCACCACACACCAACCTCCCCCACTGCCACCGCGCCCGCCGCAGTTATAATCTCTTCCACTAGGCAGAGGATACAAAAGCCAAAACCAACAGGTTCAAGGAAAACTTCTTCCCCACTGTTATTAGACGTCTGAATGAACCTCTCAAATTTCAAATCCAGTGTTGATCTCGCTCTTTGTGCACCTTCTCTGTGGCCGTAACATTGTATTCCTCACTGTGTTCTGTTACGCTTATGCACTTTGTACAGTATGATCTGCCAGTACTGCATGCAAAACAAAACTTTTCACTGAACCTCGTTACATGTGACAATAATAAATCAGATCTCTGAGCATTTGAGCTACCTAAATTCCTCCATTGTCTGTCAATGGCTTCACATGGCTTCAGGCATCTCCAACATTTTAGATCTCAGTTGCCAGAAAACCACTCTCTGTGACACACAAGGTGTAATCGCTTTGCCCATTGAGGTATCTGCCCTCTATCCCCGAAGGGCACAGCCTATAGCTGATTCTGTCTCACTCTCCCCCTCTTGTATGCACGTCTCATGATCATCCAGTATTACCCTTTCAGAGGAGGAGGTCTTTGCTGCTGGCAGGTCTGAAGGAATGACATAGCGGCGCTGCCGTGAGAATCTCTCTCTCCATAAAGGAGGCTGGAGGTTGGGATGCTCTGCTCCCCCTCTGTGGTTAGCCTTGTGGAAAACACAAAAAGGTGGTCTTGACAACTCTGGCTGCTCAACTGAAACCTCAGCCTAACTGACGGTAGTTGTGTAAATACAGCGTGCAATATGGTCCACACATTTTATGCCTGATAGTCGAGCGAGGGACTTGCCTTGCTCTTCCCAGCCACTGGTCTTGCATACGACCTAGATGACAGCAATGCACAGTTCCAGAGCTGCCCTCTTCAATGGGATCAGAGTGTTGGTCAAGTAACACATTGTCGTCATCCGAAATGTTTCCACGAAGTTGTATAACCTCATTTCCCACAGGCTGTGGAGAGAAAGGCTTCTGAGAAGACTGCTCTCTCACCTATCCCTCCCTGACATGTGCCTGAGACGTAGCTCTCCTCCTGTTTGATTATGTCCAGTGTGAATATTGCACATGTCACAATGACACAACTGCATTCTTAATCTGATAGCTTTAAGGAAGGTTATGGACACTCAGGTTAGCTCACATGAATGTTCCCATGTACAGACGTAGAGATCTGTCATCCTGGATATAATTTGCCCCTCACCTTTGCAAACCTTACCAGATCTTTGGATCTCTTTTTACACAGGATCCTCATCTTTCTGCTGTTACTCCTCAACTGTTGACCTCTGTTACCAACTCCATCCACAATCTCCCTGTGCGTCTGAGCGTGTTTCATCTTTGGGAATCTGGGTAAAGGAGTTTTCTACCTGTCTCCTGTTGCACCATTTAACATATCCCAAAGGAAGGGGGTGGGATAGATGGTGCTGCTGTGGATACGAGCTTCTGCCAGCACTTATACTTTGAAGTCTTTGCTGCTTCATTACCTCTGGCCCAATCATGGGTCCCATTGGCCTTTTGCAAAGGGCTTTTGGGAACAGTATCATGCTTTCGTGCTGCCCCAGGCATTGCCAATTGAGTGCAGAACTGCAGTCACCATGATGTAGATTCAGGATCCAGAAATGTTTCGGGCGTTGGGTTGCTGACTCCAGATGGAAGCGTCAGAAATGCTGTTGCAGTGGAGTGAAACAATTTTTTGTTGGGTTTTTATTTGCATTTGTTTTAAATCTCAACAATTGGCTGTCGCTCAGCATCACACAATAAACCTTTAGCCTGATCTCAATAGAGTATTTAGAGGTGAACAGATGGATAACAAGTTAAGTTGGAATTTTAATCATATTTTGCGATATAGGTGGCAAATGTGCTCTCTGATATGGTACAAAAGCACACACACCAGCAAGGATTCAGGTTGGCTGTTGACTTACTTAATTGCAGCCATCGTCCAACTCACCTGATATGATTGATTGAAAGGGAAAGAAAGTCATGAAATCTGTTATTAGATATTAGATTCCTACAGTGTGGAAACAGGCCCTTTGGCCCAACAAGTCCACACCGACCCTTCGAAGAGTAATGCACCCAGACTAATTTCCTTACATTTACCCCTGACTAATGCACCTAACACGATGGGCAATTTAACATGGCCAATTCACCTGACCTGCACATCTTTGGACTGTGGGAGGAAACCAGAGCAGACACAGGAAGAATTTGCAAACTCTACACAGACAGTCACCAGAGGTCAGAATCGAACCCGGGTCCCTGGTGCTGTGAGGCCCTAATGTTGAGGCCAATCATCAGATATTTTTAAGAATAAGTTAGATATAGTTCTTAGGGTTAAAGGGATCAAAGCATATAGGAGGAAGACGAGAACTGGGTGCTGAGTTGGATGATCGGGAGATGAATGGTCCAGTTCTGCTCCGGTTGTTTATGTTTCTATGAAAGTCCCACCAAATCAGATTGCTTTCTGATGGAAAAAAGCTTAGCCGTGGCATCCTCTGAAGAGCATACAAGACCTTACCTTCACTGAATATGTTTAAGGCTGAGTTTGATAGCTTTTTAATGAGCAAGAGACTCCATGGTCATGGGGAGTGGACAGGAACAGGAGTTAAAGGCCACAATCAAATCAGCTGTGATCTTATTGACTGATGGAGGCCTGAAGTGCCAACTAACCAACTGCTGTTTGAATTCTTGTGTTCCTGTCTTCAAGTTTACACATTATAAGTAGTCACCTGCTTGAGAAATAAATGTGTGCTGGTAAACATATTGTGGTTCAAGACAGATTAGTGAGATTCCGTGAAGACAAAAATGAGCCACACCTCACATACTGGAGTTGAAGTGTTTTTTTTAATCACTGATCTGAACTTGAGTATGGAAAAAACATTCATTTGAAAGTGATTGATAATACACTGTCTAACATTGGAAACAAGTGTCATACATGTTAAAGGATGTAACACCATCTCATACAACTGTCTAACCTTGGATATGCAGTGGCTAAGGCACAGCAAAAGTAACATGGAGATTATGAGCTAGGAACCCACCATGTCATGTTGTAAAGTTAAGTTCAATAAATCCAGTAAAGTGTGAGCTAGCATCATAAGAATGATGCTATTCACTTACATTCTTCTTCCTACCTGTTTGGATCTGGTGTGAGATGTAGGCCATTGTGTCTGAATGAATCTAAATGCTACCAGGTCACTTGGACAATAAATTGCCAGCATTTTCCTCATGCCAAACGAAAAAGCAAAATTTGAGCTCCCGGTATTAGAGAAATAAGTGTAAAGCCTAACAGATAATGCTAAACAACCAAAAAATATGGAGTGGAATCTCAAAGGACAATATGGGCTCGGGTGCGAAATATGGTTGAAACATGCGAAAAGTCAGATGGGGCCTATCTTGACGTCAGGAATATCTTGCTGCATCTTTTATGCAAATGTTGAGCGCTGAGGTGAGATTCTCATTAAGCAGCAGCAAGATGCCTGTTAAGAGGGATTATTTCTTGTGAAGGATTTCGTGAATATGCAGCTTTTTATTTTGCCAATCCACCAAACATTAGTGGCATGGAATTCAGAGCAGGTTCAGCTCACCACTTACTCCAAAGTCTCAGGGCCCGCTCCATGGGCAGCGGCCACACACACCCCTTGTCCACATGTGTTGCCATCCAACATGTCACAGCCTTTAAGAAGCTTCATGACACATCTCCAAACCACTGAAATTATGCTTTTGTTCTTCAGTGCTGCACCTCGGGTTGCAACAGCACTATCATTGTAATGCTGCTACACAGACACTGTGCTCAGGGACATGTACCCAGCACAAGGAGCAGACTGGGCTACTCCTCTCAGTTTTTCATTTGCTGTCATAGCATTCACTTTGAACCTGCCTGGATGTTCAGCGTATTGCCTTGCCTTGACGTTTTGCACCTTGCCTCTCAGCCAGGGGTGCCAGGCTGACAGTACTGTTGTCTTACTGTGTTGTTTAGTGCAGACACAAACACAGGAAGCTGGTCATGGTTGTCAGCCTCCTTCAAGTCAAGGGAAGTGACCCTTAGTCACGTTGTATCAATGTCCCAGCAAGGACTGACTCTGATGCCAGTCCAGGGGCTTGGACATGATGAGTCAGAGACAGGATTCTGTCCTCATGAGAGGTGAGGAGGAGAATGTTGGGCGGGTCACCATGTGTACTGATTCTTTCCTCCTGGAATAAGAGAGAGACACACATTCGAGGAGATGAAAGTAGGTGGCACAACTGTTACCTTTGATGCCGGTGGGGAGGTGTCCCAAGTGAATGAGTAGGCAGTACAGAATGCTTGCAGGGTTTGTGCTTTTGGTGGCAGGGATGAGTAACAGTGAGCTAGAGAAGATGTCGCAGGCAGTAGGAGAGTGATAGAGCATGACCCTTGATGAGAGGTGGTTACATTAGCAGAGATAAAGTGAGCTTGAGGCATCGGAGAGAAGATAGCAGCATTTATGCTAGCCGAGTGGAAGTCTGCTTCCTGTACTGTTGGATATTCTTCAAGAGGGCTGAGACTACACTGAGTTGAGATACGACCTCTGACCTCCTGTTCTGGTCCTGGGGGAGAGAGGATGCCTCAGTCTGCCCAGAGGCATACTTCCAATAATAGGAAATGATAGTCATTGGACCGAGAGCCACTTGGGGAATATGTTACCTCTGATTTGTTACAATTAGAAGTTGCATTCACTGAAGTGCTTATATGATTAGCATGCCCCTGGTAATAGAATCTCAGCATTGATGGGTTACAGGTGGAAGTGTAGAGATACTTGGATTTCTACTGAAGATCATGGGGGAAGACTGGAATAGCGCTGAATAGGGAATTCACATTTAGTCTTTGGAGATTAAGTCTTCAATAACTTTAATCACAATGCTTATTAGTTATAGGAATGTAATCAGTTTGAAGCAAGTGTGACATTTATTGCTGTGGTTTGATCAGAGAAAGTGACTTGTGTTCAAATCAATCCTCTTAGCTAAATTATTTCTGTTTTGGGTAATACTTAATGTAGGTTGTTGGCTGATAGCCATGCTTGCCATTGAAATAATGAAATGACAAAATGGCTCAGCAATGCATTACACTTGAGTGTTATTGCCTATACATGTTATAGTCATAGTGAGATATATTGGGTTATCAAATGTACTGCAATACATTTATGTGTTAAGTGTTTATTGAAATACTTCACTCATCTTGCTGCCTTGTTTTCAGTAGTCTGGAGACATGTTGTTTGTGATTGTTTGATAATTGTAATATGATTAAAATTGTTAAGATAAACAAAAGCAAACTCTTAAAGTTCCTCTGGTTCACTTGCTGTAATGACCTGACTCATATAAATAGCTGGATCACAAATGGGAGGCTTTCACTCTGTATTAGCTCAAGGAGACTCTGTTATGAAAGATTTTTCCATCAATCCAATTCTCTTCCACATATTCCTTTGCTTTTCATGAAATGCTGATGCTGCTACGAATCATTTTCTTCACTACACCAGTGATTGAGTTATTTCAGAGTATATTCAGAAAGACCTGCTTAGTCTGCATGGCGCAATGCCATAGCACCTGAAACTTTGTAAACTCAAGCATCAGTGCCGTTGCTACTTTCCCTGCTTTGTTATGTCTTTATTGAGTGAATGTTACAGTGTTTTCCTCTGCTTCACAGATCATCTTCTGTGTAGGACTATGGTGCCCCCCTTCAATTGCTGAACTGAGTTTCAACCATAAACCCCATTAATACTGTGGCATTTTGGACCGAGAAAGGTTTTCACATCTCACTGTGATTTTCCATAAGGTGTTTTATAGATCACTTTGGAAAATATTCACCTTTTTAATACCAGAAACTCAATTTTCATTGATTGTTGCTTGACTGATTGGATATACCAAGGAGCCGATGGAAGACTTCTTCAACACTTCTGGTCAGTTTTGGCTGAGATTACCACTTAATGTTCTGGGATGAAGATCAGAAACTGTACACTGCTCTCTATTTCAGAGCTGGCAAAGCTGAAAATGAGAGTACTTCTATATCTCTAGGCCCAGAGAAATGATTTAATGTAGCTCTTCAAACAATCCAACTCAATAGCAATGTGAGTAAAACCCAATTGGAGAATGCGTATAGCCCACGTTGACATGTTAACAAAGAGCTAGTCAGTCATGAGACTCATAGGACCTGAATGCACATGGAAACACACAAATTAGAAACAGATTGGCCCCTTAAGCCTGCTCCACCATTCAATAATATCATGGCTCCTTTTGAATTCCACATTCTCATCTAGTATTGATAACTTTAACTTTTGTTAAGTAATCAGTCTACCTCTGCCTTAAAGATGACTCCACTGCCTTCTGAGGCAGAGAACCTATTATCTGATAAAAGTATGCAACCCAATGTTAGGCTGTCGCAAAATATATAATGCCAATCAGAGTAGCAGTGTGAATGGGGTCTTCTGAGCACTATATATGTTAAACTCTTGATTTTTTTTTTTATTTGGCAAGTTTAATTCTGTCTCTAAGTGTCCTCTGCCCCTGGATTGTACACCTGACATGTCCTAAACATGTACTACACTTCCTGATTGTTTCTCTCACAGAGAATGTTCTTCTCTTCACACCTCGTAATCTCAAGAGCAAAAACAGCCTTTTGTTTAACAGTAGCTAGTTGAGAGAAAGAAGTTGCTTGTTCTTTCCTGATTTTATTCCAGTGACCTTCTGTGATCAAGATTAAAGAGGGAAAACAGATTTGTAATGCCACAAAATTGCAATTTGAAACTAAAGTGGCGAGTGTTGTCAAAACAGAACAAAGGTCAGTGAGTAATATAACTTTGCACAGTTCACCAGCAGTTACCCATTTCCTGGCACTCCTATTCTCAGTTGGATCTGTTTTATCTGTGGAGGTACTCATTAACCGGAATAGTACAAAGCATCTTCTGGAACAATAATGAAACAAAAAGCTAGCAAAGCTTTACTGACTGTTTATTTACTGTGTTGCAGGTGTGTTTAAATATTAAGGGAATTGAGATTCCAGATGATTAACTGCCGTTACATTATAATTCATGCACAGAACTCGATAAATAGCTCATCATATTGATACTAGATTTTACAGTAGATATAAAGTCATTTCTTAGAGCCCCTTCCAGAGATTACAATTGTTACACCATTTGTGCATGTGTTCGTCACTCTCGCAAACTGAAAAATCTTCAATCCATTCGGGTCAACCTGTGACTGTTTGGCTATCTATACCAGTACTACATAATTGGCCCTAACCCTTTGTTTTCTGCCCATAACTCTGCAGATTGTTTGTTTGTATTCAAAACTCTTTTCTGAGAATAACAGCTACATCTGCTTCCACCAGTCGTGCAGATGGTGCATTCCAGAACACTGTGTTTAAAAGAGAAATCTTCCCTCCCCAATTGAAGTTTTTGCTAATTACCTCAAGTATTGCTGCAATTTTCTTCTCTTCTTACATCAATGTTGTGTTTATAAACAGCACGTTACATAAATTTAAAAGAATAACTGCAAATGCTGGAAGGTAGAAAACCTAGCAGAAATCATTCTGAATGGTCAGCAGCCAATTGGCATCTGACTGAAGAAGTCCAGTATTATCTAGAGGTCTGCTCCTTCACAGTAGATGAAGGGATCCATTCCAAAGGGCAAGACGGTTGTTTATTTTTCAGTGCTGACTGACCTGCCATGTATTTTGATTCTTATTCCTCTAAGCTTTCTGCTGTGTGTTGTAATGATGAGGTCAGATGTCATTTTAAAGCTATAATACAAAGTAAATTCACTATCCTCAATTTATCACATCAAACTCATTAGTTACAAGTGCATTAGTGAACACATTAAATTTATTTTATGAAAGAGTTTAATGACAAATAATGTAAATGAGGCTTGAAATAAAGCTGTAATAACAACCATGATACAATTGTATTAGGAAGCTACCACGGGTGCATGGAAGAATGAGTGGAAATCCATTAGCCGTGGTAAATATGCAACCAGGCAAAAGAAATTTGTTTCATCTGAATAATAGAGGGAAGGTGTTGAAGGAGCCTGATGTGGTCACTTTTGTCAAAGACTGGAGATAGGATAGAATTATGGAACAATGTGCTATGGTCACAATTGTTTGGTTTTGCACCCACAAACATTTTAAGGCAAGAATTAGGCTGGATATTTTTCATTGTCCAGAGAATAGTTGCCTGTGGAACAGGTTGATTTGCTCCACTACTTCAAAAGGTAGTATTGCAGCGATCATTGTGTATAAAAGGTACTTATCCCTGTATTATATGTCAGGGTTAGTATGATCTCCTATGCAGGCTTTGGTCAGCTAAACAGATTGAAGATAAATTTTTCAGATTAATTTTTTTTCCCCAATTGCCAGGGGATTTTATTATCTTACCTCTCCCAGGGAATTTCATGTATTGGCTTGATAGATCAATGTGTCATTCCTTTTTGGGCTAAGCCACTTTGTTATATATGTCCTTCTTCTGTATTTTTAACCCATCTACTAAGTTATTCCTTATCTTTCATCCTTTCTGATTACTATATTCTTTTCTGAAAACTAAAGGAAATTACTCTGCCATTGCTTCATCCTTTCTCTTATTTCTTTTTTATTTAATCAGCTCCATCAATTAATTTACTGTTTAAAGTGTCTCAAATCCCACACTAGCACTTTACCAGAAACACTAAGTGGGCAATTTTTACATTCTAAGAATGCTGCATTTGAATGCGGCGCTTTGATAAGTTGTTAAATATTCTCTCACGCGGTCAGATAAATATTGATGTGTCTCTTATGTCACTATTGTAAGAAAAGTGCTTCTAATATCTGAGACCGTACAGCTCCCTCATCCAATAATAGCAAAATTGTTCATCTTGGGACTAAGGCTATTTCAGAATGGAATGGTAGACTTGTTTGCTAAAATAGCATCAGTTAATGCATTCCAAAACCAAGTGTGAAGTTTAAAATGTGATAATAAATTGCGCTCTAAGTGCAGGCTCTGTAATCTTTCCATTATGCTCTGGTGTCAAGCAATTTGGAAGGTAGTACAATGCTCCTTTTGTGAGCATATGTTGCTTCCATCCTGTGAGTTGATCATATGGCCGTTTGGATTGCTCTCTCTGTAGTCATCCTATCTAGATTCTGAGCTACGTCCGGTTAGGTCAGTGAATTCACTTTTCAGTGCAGTGTCTATCAATGTAAGGTCTGTGGTCCTTCTAGTGTTGCTTTAACCCTGTGCAGAACTGGTGAGTCTGTGGGATTTTTGATCCTTTTTTTGATCCTTTTTTTTGATCCTTTCTTCCAAAATCACTTTTTTTTGCTGTGTAATTTTTGTCTTATGCTGCAATACTGTTCTGTCAATGCTACTTAGAACACAGAAACATAGAAACTAGGAGGGAGGGAAGACCATTTGGTTCATTGATTCTACTTTAGTATTCAAAATGCTCAAGACTAATCTTGTGTCTCAGTGTTATACTCCCACTTTCTCCCCATACCCCTTGATATCTTTAATCTTGAGAAATCTTTCTATTCCTTAAGAGCGTAACCATAAAATCATAAGAAATAGGGACAGGAATAGCCTGTTTGGCCTCTCATGTCTGCTCCACCATTCAATAGCTAATCCAACATTCCTCACATTCACTTTCCTGTGTTTTCCCTATTATTCTTGATTCCCCAACTGATCAAGAATTTATCTATCTCAGTTCAGAAAATAAACAAGGTCCACCACCTTCCCCCCCTCCCCAGCCCCCACCGCCCCAGATGTCTTTGGCAAAGAGTTCCAAAGACTCTCAACACTCTGAGGGAAGAAATGCCTTCTTTTCTCATTCTTAAATTGGTGCTTCCTGATCTCAGTCTGACGTAACAGCATAAGGTCACATTGTGTAGGAGCAGAATTAGGCCATTCAGCCCATTGAGCCTGCTGTGCCATTCAAGGAGATGATAGATGATCTGTGAATCGTCAACTCCATTTTCCTAATTTTTTTCCCCATAACCCTTGATTCTCTTACTGATTAAAAAATCTGTCTATCTCAAATTTGACTACGCCTAATGACTCAGTTTTGACAGCCTACTATGGTAGACGATTCACTGCCCCCTGAGAGCACAAATTCCTTCTTATCTGTGTCTTTAATGTGCAACTCCTTATTTATGGCTTCTAGACCTGGATTCTCCCACAGGGGGCAACAACATCTCCTCATCTACTTTGTCAGGTCCCCTAAGAGCCTTGTATGTTTCACATAGGACATCTCTTATTGTTCTACATTACAATGCATACAGACCTATCTACTCCACCTCTCCTCATAAAGCAGTCCCTCTATCCGCCTAGTGAACCCGCTCTCAACTGTATCCAATACTAGTATATCTTTCCTCAGCAAAGGGGCCCATATCTGTTCAGTGTTCTAGCTGTGGTCAGACGAGTGTTTGGTAAGCTCTTAGCAAAAGTTCCCAACTGTTATGCTCCATTCCTTTGGAAATGGACTTAAAAGCCAGTGAGTTGCATCAAATTGCTGTGAAAAGGATGAATAAGCTTGAAGAAGCGGATGGAACACTCTTCACTGATTCAGACACTGGAAATGACCAAAGCTTCATACAGTTCTCCACATCAACAGGAAAGTAAATTGTGAAGAGTGTATAAGGAAATTAGAAATGCATGTGGATAGATTAAGCGAGTGTTCAAAGATCTGGCCAATGGACATTCTGTGGGAGAGCGTGAAAGTGTCAATTTTATTGAGGAAAATACAGAAAAGCATAATTTGTAAATTGTAGTAATTGCAAAACTTTGAGATGCAGAGGGATCTCGGTGCATCAATAACAAAATGTTAATGTGTGTGTACGGTATGTAGTTAGGATAGCTGGTAGAACATTATTGTTGGTTGCAATGTAAATTGAATACAAATGAAGTATGTTATGCTTCAGCTATAAAAAGCATTATTGGTGAGATAATTGCTAATGCATGATGCACAAAATAAATCTCCTTATTTAAGGAGGGATATGATTATATTGAGGCAATACTGGAAAGTTTAGAATTGAACAGCTTCTCTTATGAGGACAAGTTTGACAGGCTATCTGCTGGAGTTCAGAAATATAAGAACTGAGTTGACTAAAACATAACATCCTGAGGGGTCTTCACAAAGTCTATGTGGAATGGATGGTTCTTGTTGTGGGAGAATCTAGAATTCGGGGTCACTGTTTGAAAATAAGAGGTCATCGATTTAAGCCTGAGATGAGGAGATTTTTTTTCTCTCAGGAGGTCATGAAGCTTTGGAACTTGGTTCCTTGAAAGGTGATGTAAGGCCGAGGCAGATAATTCTTGACGAGCAAGGTTGAAAGGTTATCGTGTTTGAGTGGGAACAATATTCAGTTAGATATATCTGTTATCTACAGTGCGCTCAATCTTGCACTGTACTTGAAAGTACATAACGGAATCTGGTAGAGTTACTGTTGTTATACAGCAGTCAAATAGATCTCCTAACCTGCCCTTAAATATTTTCACCCCACACTGTGATTTACTCGTAACCATGAAGGCTAATTTGAAGAGCTTGAGAGAAGCTGTTGCTGGCATAATTGCATTGCATCTATTTCATTGCTGCATTGTCTGAGTGTTTTCATTATAGGTCAAAGAAATGTACTGTTGTTGACTGTAATTGCGATCACTGAGGCAGAGGTAAGGTTACTGTGGACTGTTTTACAAATTGTTGCATTATTCCACATAATCTATGGATCAGTGTAAATTTAATGTAAACCACTGTGTATGAAGTGGTGAAAATGAATCACTTATGTTGAGATCAATTTATGTGGTCTGCACCTTCTATTGACATTTTTTTTTAGTGTTTCCTTGTTTTCTTTATGAGTCAGAATACAAATGTACAAATTAGGAGCAAGAGTTGGCAACTCAGCCCCTTGAGCTTGCTCAATCATTTAATAAGAACACAACTGCTAGGATTAATCAACGTTCATAATCTGTGCCTGATAACCTTTCACTCCCTCGCTGATCAAGAATCCATCGATCCTGCCTTAAAAATATTCAAGTACTCTGCTTCCATCGCCTTTTGAAGAACTGAGTTCCATAGACGCAGTTTCCTCTGTGTGAAAAGTATTCTGCTTTTGTCTTAAATTTAAACAGTGACCCTTAGTTTTAGATTCTTCTACAAGTGGAAACATCCATTCCAAATTGACCCTGTCAAGACCCCTAAGGATCACATATTTATCAATTAAGTCACCTCTTAGACTTCTAAACCCCAGTGAATACCAGCCTAAACAGGAAATCAGAATTCAAAAATAGCAAGATGTTAAAGTCTAGAGAAACAGGTAAGAGTTTCTTTGCTGTAATTTAGAGTAATACTTTGGATTTGATTTTGAAACTTTAAGATTCACAAGATAAACTGCAAACCAGTTAAGATAATCAGTTAACAGAAACTGCTGACCAGTGGCTCTGGTAGTCAGCTGTCAATACGTTGGAGTGCAGGTAGACAGGATAGTGATAAAAGGCATTTGGTACATTTGTCTTTATTGGTCAGTGCATTGTGTGTAGGAGTTGGAAGGTCATGTTGCAACTGTGCTGGACATTGGTTCGGCCACTTTTGGACTATTGCATTCAGTTCTGGTCTCCCTGCTGTAGGAAAGATGTTGTGAAACATGAAAGGGTTCAGAAAAGATCTACAAGGATGTAACCAGGGTTGGTTGGTTTGAGGTATGAGCAGAGATTGAATAGGTTGGGGTTATTTTCCCTGGAGCATCAGAGGCTAAGGGGTGACTTTATAGAAATTTTTAAAATTGTGAGGGGCATGAATAGGATGAATAGTCAAGGTTGTTTCCAAGGGTAGCAGGATCCAAAACTAAAGGGCATAGGTTTAAGGTGAGAGGGGTAAAATTAAAAATGGACCTAAAGGGTACCTTTTTTATGCAAAGGATGGTGCATGTATGAAATGAACTGCCGGAGGAAATAGTGGAGGATAGTACAATTACAACATTTAAAAGGCATCAGGATGGGTATATGAATAGGAAGGGTTTAGAAGGATATGAGCCAAGTTCTGAAATGGGACTAGATAAATTTAGACTATCTAAATGGTTGAGTTAACCTGAAGTGTCTGTTTCTGTGCTGTACATCTCTGTGACTCTATAATTGGCTGAAAGCAGTTGTATGAATAGGATTTTTTTGTAGCATAAGTGACAACTTTAACATAATGAAACATCCCTACCTGCTTCAGGGGAGCATTGTAAAACAAAATACTTTATGACACCAAGGTTCATAATTTGGACAGGCAACAAATTTGGACAGGCAACATATTTGGACAGGCAACAAATCACTTCATCTAAAGAGTGTCTTAAAGAAGAAATGATTTGGAGATGCTGGTGTTGGACTGGGGTGTACAAAGTTAAAAATCACACAACACCAGGTTATAGTCCAACAGGTTTAATTGGAAGCACACTAGTTTGGAAGTACAACAGGTTTAATTGGAAGCTAGTGTGCTTACAATTAAACCTGTTGGACTATAACCTGGCGTTGTGTGATTTTTAACTTTAAAGAAGAAAGGTATGGTAGAGAGGACAAAAGGAGTATGGCAGGCTCTTCAGAACAATTGAAATTGGTTGTGCAAGAGGGCCAGAATTAGAAGAGTGCAAGTATTCCAGTAGGTGGTGGAATTGGAGGAGATCACAGAGGTTGGGAGGGGTGGAAGGATGTGAGAAAGGATTGAATAATCTGGAGTAACCAGAGATCTCATCAATTGGCTGAACAACTGGTGAAAGACCTGCACCACTTCTTCCAGGGAAGGCCTTTTGCTACACCAATCAGGCAGTGGTGAGATCAACATTGGGGTTTCACTTGGACTCTGGTTCTCTGGAGAGGCAGAAGTTCCTTTCATTGAGAGCTATGTCTGAACAGATGATCGGGGGTGCAGGGGATCAGAGGATGGGGTAGCAGAATAACCCCCAGCAGGCACCCCTGCTGATGACCAGTCCCACGGTCAAGTATGTTGCCTTTGTTTGAGAGATCTACAACCCCAGCTCTGTAAGAGGTGACATCTTGTCTGCATCTGTTATGAATGTCACCATGTGGCTGTCTCTCATTAACTTATGTTGATTCGAACAGCAATAGGCTGAGACCCTTTGGTCATCCTTAATTGGCAGCAGGAGCTGGAAGGTCAACCACATGCCTGACCCACCTTAAACCTATCTTTGGCAGAGGTGGGAATGTGGCAGTGTTTAAATATACCACCACCCTGCCTAATGAAGTATTTACCCTCTCTCCTCAAACTCACCACCAACACGATGAATAGATTTAAGGATGTGGATTTTAAATTCATGACGTTGTTTCATAAACTGCCAGTATAGGTGAGAGAACACAGACTCATTCTTACAGGGTAAAATTGGGGAAAGAAAGGTGAATCTAGAAGCAGGGGACAGAATCTCAGAAAAGAGGCCACCAATTTATGACTGAGATGAGGAAGAATGTCTTCACACGGAAGGGGGTGAATCTTTGGAGTTCTCCGCCTCAGCAATCCTTTTGTACCTGCACAAAATGGACTGCAGCAGTTCTGAGGTGCCTCAATGCTACCATTTCTAGGGCAATTAGAGATGGTCAGTAAGTACTGATCTTTCCAATGATACCCATGTCCCGTTGAAAGATTCTTATCAATGATTGCTAATCTGATACAAAGCAACATTTAGCTGTTTGAGTCTGCTCCACCATTCAATATAATCAAGGTTAATCTACTGTCTCTTTCTGCCTTTACATTTTTTAAAAAAATCTATCTCTGCCTTGAATGTATTCAGTGATTTGGCCTCTACTGCCTTCTGTCATGGAGATTTCCTCATCTCACTCTTAAATGGTGTACTCTGTGTCCTGAGATTGTGACCACTGGTTCTCGAGTCCCCAGTCAAGGCAAACATTCTCTCTGGATCTAGTCTTCTCCAGCCCAGCTAGAATTTTTTAGGTTTCAATCAAAATCCCCTTTGATGCTTCTGAACTTGAGTGAAGACAGGCCATTTCCTCCTCATATGATAGTCTTGCCATCCTCAGTATCAGCTTAGTGAACATCAAACATCCATTGCACTCCCTCTATGGCAAGTATATCTTTTCTTAGGTAGGAAGACCAAAACTGCACACAGTTTTCTAGTGTGGTCTCACCAAGGCCCCATATAACTGCAGTAAGACATCCCCACTTATGAACTGCAATCTACTTACAATGAAGGTGAACATACCATTTGTCTTTCTAACTACTTGATGCACCTGCCTGTATGCTTTCATTGACTGGTGCTCAAGGATAACCAGATCCCTTTGTACATTCACACTTCCATTAGATCACTATTTAAATAATGTCCTTCCTTTCTGCTTTTCAGGCCTAACTGCAGAATTTCACATTTAGCCATGTGTTTGCTAACTTACTCAACTTGTTTAAATCACCTGAAGCCTTTTTATTCCAATCGCAACTCATTATCCCATCCAATTTTGTGTGTCAGTAAACTTGAAATGTTACATTTGGTTCTCTCATTGCTGTATGTTGTCAATAGCTAGGACCTCAAACACTATCCTTCTGGTACCTCACTCAACACTGCCATCAATTCAGAAAAAAAACCATTCATTCCCACTTTCCTGTCTCTAAACCAATTATCGGTCCATGCCCCTGTCCCATGTGCTTTAATTTGGCAAAAAGACACCAATAAATTCAGTATCAAGATTGTAGTACTGGAAAAGCACAACAAGTCAGGCAGCATCCTAGCAGGAGAATCGACATTTCAGGCATAAGCCCTTCATCACTAATCATGGCTTATGCCTGAAACATCGATTCTCCTGCTTCTCGGATGCTGCCTGACCTGATGTACTTTTCCAGCCCTACACTCTCAACTCTATTCTCCAGCACCTGCAGTCCTACTACATTCAGTATGTCCAGGGCTATTTTCTTTAGCATGCTGGGCTATCGATTATCAGGCCCTAGTGATCTGTAAGCCCTTAACCCCATGAAAATCCTCAGCACCATTTACTTATTTATACTGATTTCATTCAATTCTGTCCTCTCTCTCTCTCGGCTTTTGGTTTACTAGCATTTCTGGAAAGTTACTTCTATCTTTTTTGTGAAGACAGAACTAAAGTACGTGTTCGATTCTTCTTCAATTTCTTTGTACCCCATTATAATGTCCCCAGCTTCTGACTGTAAAGGGCCTGCATTTACCTTCACTAATCATGTTCTCTTCACATATTTAGGCAAGCATTTATGATCCGTTCCTATGTTCCCTGCAATTTTACACTCCTACTCAATTTTCCAAACATTTTGTTGTCTTTTTCTGAATTTAAAATGCTTTCAGGCTTGCTGCATTTTCTGACAAATTTATTTGTCTCCTCTTTGGATCTAATACTAACCCTTTATTTTTTTTTAAAAAGCCATTGTTGCCCCAAATAAGAATGAATAATTGTGTAATTTGTGAACATGTTCTTTAAGTATGAGCCATTACCTATCCGCTGTCAACCCCTTCAGTAAAGTTCCTCAATTCATCCTTGCCAATTAGTGTCTCATACCTTCCTTGATCCCTTTGTTTAGATTCTGGATCCTAGTTTTGGATTGGACTACTTCACTTTCCATTTTATTTCAGAGTTCTATCATATTATGGTCACACTATCTCAAATCTGGTCGGCATGGACGGGTTGGACCGAAGGGTCTGTTTCCATGCTTTATGACTCTAAGACTCTGAATGACCCCATACAAAATTGCTTAATAATTCTTTTTCATTACAAAGTATGCTGTCTAGAATAGACTGCTCCTCAAAGTATTGTTGAACAAAAATCATTATGTACACACACAGGAAGTCCTCCTCCACAACACCATTGTATTGGTTTGTCCAATCTGCAGTATATGTAAATTCAAGTTTCCCAGGATTACAGCTGTATCCTTATTGCATGCATCTCTGATTTCTTGTTTGGTGTCTTCCTTTGCACCTCCACAACTGTTTAAGGACTTTAGGTAATCCCCAACCATGTTTTTTGCTTCTTGGCATAACACGTGCTGTCGGTATATCTATTCTGCTATTAGGGTGGGAGCTTTAGGATTTTGATCCAGGGACAATGAAGGGATGACAATGTAAATTAATGTCAGGATGGTGTGTAGTTTAGAGGAGAACTTGCAGGTGTTCCCATGTCTCTTGTCCTTTTTGTCAGTGGAGGAAGGTGCTGTTGGAAGGAGAGGTCACAGATCTGGATACTGTTATCAATACAGATGTTGGGATGCAACTCGGTTTTGGAGATTCCATTATCCAATACAACAGGTTTAGTTAATAATCCATAGCAAATAATCTTCTGGGGAAAGAAAGTACAACATAATTGAATTGCACACTACATTTGAGAGGAGCTACAGGCTAAGGTTGTTTGGTTAAACAGACTCAATAGTATGCTGCCAAATAAACCTTGGGAAACATGTCAAGAAATTATTCAAATTGTTCAAAAATACATTTTTAAAAAATTGGCATTGGAGGTCCACCTGTGATGTAGGCTGATCCACCTAGTCTGGACACTATGGGCAGTTTAGCATGGCCAATCCGCCTAACATGGACTGTGGGAGGAAACCGAAGCACTTGGAGGAAACCCCAAGAGAGAATGTGTGAACTCCACACAGACAGCCTGAGACTAGAATCCCTGGGGCTGTGAAGGCAGCAGTGCTAACCACTGAGCCACCATGCCATGAATAGCTTGATAAAAGTTAAAGATAATATTAGATTGAAAGGGGAGGATAATAATGTTGCCCAGAATAATGGTCAGTCATAGAATCATACAGTACCAAAGAGGTCCTTCGTCGCTGAGACTGCCCTGACAAAACAAATCTTAAGTTTACATGAGTCTTACTTTCTAGAACTTGATCCAGAGCCTTGAATGTAATGACATGTCAAGTACTCATCATGTGCCTTTTAAATATTATGAAGTTTCCCACCTCAACTACTATCTCAGGCAGTTTGTTTCAGACTCCCATCAGTCTCTGGGTGAAGAAAAATTCTTAAAATCTCCTAGACAACCTCCTGTTATCTAACCAAAGATTTTTCCCCTTTTTAATGATCCATCAACGAAGGGGGACAACTGCTTCCTATTCACCCTGTCCATGCACCTCATTATGTTATGTACCTCAATCACACTCTCCTCTCAGCCTTCTCTGCCATAAAGAAACAAACCTGAGCTTATCCAGCCTCTCTTCATAGTTGAGACTCTCCATCCCTGGCAACATCATGGTGAATTTCCTCTTTACCCCCTCCATTGCAAAAACATCCTTCCTATGGTGTGGTGATCAGAACTCTAGCTGTGGCCTAACTAAAGTTCTGTACCGCTCCAACATGACCTCCCAGCTCTTATAATCTATATCTTGACTGATAAAGACAGGCATTCTGAATGCCTTCTTACCTACTCTATTAAAAAGGTACCCCAAGATCCCGCTGGCTCTCTGAGTCTGAGGATTGTGTGTTTTTCTCAAACAAACAAATGGTCATAAAAACCTTTGAAAGACTGGTATAGCAGAATAAATTAATATCACAATTGTAAACCAAAATAGCCAAAATCTGCCAAATAAATATCCAGGCAAGACATTCTCAACAGGAATTCACATTTTGTAACTTTTTTTATTTCACATAGATCAACACCAACATACATGAAACATAAATTTAACAAGTACAAAAGTAAATTTCACTTTAAATTGTTGATACAACGAAGACATGTCTCACAGGACTACAGCACTGACTGTGTAAACACGACAGTATATATGCCTGCACATTTTCAAATATGTTGTTCTTTCTTCATAAGTTGTCACAAAATTGGGTGTCATCTTCAATTTTTGCAGGCATGATTATCATCATAAGTCAGAGCTCTGTGAAAACCATCCCTTGGTTCCTCATAATCATGCTGGTTTCAATTTCCATAGTTCCTTTTCAACCAAGCAACCAGTAAAACTCTGAATCAGCCATTTCTAAGCAAACACTCAACTCTGAAGTATCTCTGAGCTACTGACACAGTTTTTGAGGTTTGACACTTTTCTTTAGTCAGCTCACACATTGCTTTTCAGAGCTCCTGTTTTCTTTACTGCCAGATAAAAAGGTCTCTTCTTTAGAGTAATTTATTTTGCTCCTGACATGAATTTGATGTGCTCTTCTTTCCATTTGTTTTCTCTTTGTACCTGCATCTAGACCTTCATCCTGTGATGCTGTCCTTTGTGCTTTGTCTGCCAACTCATGGCTGCTTATCTTCACTTCCTAGCACCTTTCAAGGGTTACCAGGTAGCTGTGGCCAGCATTCCTCTCTATCCAAGAAAATTGCAATTGACCTCTTTGCAACTGTTGCAAACCCTTGAG